>NW_024468531.1:292315-362986 GCF_001632365.1 Laetiporus sulphureus 93-53 | reverse complement strand
TTACATACTAATGTATCGTAGTTGACTCTAGGTACATACTACTAATATAGTCCTTCTATCATCAAGGAGCTGAAGCCTTTGACTCTAGCGTGTGTCCTCTCGTCCACTCCTTTTCCATCCGTTTACATGAATACCTCAGGTATAGCACTGACCCGGTACGCATGTGGTGCCTCACGTATGAGACCGTCGCGTATAGACAGGCAGCGCTGAACGTCATCAGTGCGTTCATGATAAAGGTGGTCACTTCGTATTTTCGTAAAGGCACGCAGACCCAACAATGCTATGGGTGCATCTAATATTACTGCATATTGGCTATATTGATGGCAATTCCAACTGCTGACGAGATACTGCTATCTGGAGCCAGCAAAGGCAGATCAATATATGTTTGACAATGTTTGTTCCTAGATAGACTTACTGCTGTCTGCGGCTACCATAAAATCTTATGATGGTGCTATTGTCATACATCTGGTAGCTCAATAAATGCTGTGAAATCATTAACGGTCGCTATGATGATACAGCAGGACTCACCGAATGCTATGCGTGATACTCGCACTGTCCTTGGGAGACGTTGAACGTATGAACGCCGCCAGTGCAGATTATATGACGGCTACCACTTGCTATGTAAAACATCCAGCCGAAGAAAGAAGGGCTTGTGAGGAAAAATTTCGATCAATGTGCGGTCCGCAGAAACCACATTGTCTGAGGGACGATGAGTAGGCGCATTTGTCTGAAGGAAAACAATGAACTGTACCAGTGTATTTCTGCATGGGAACACCTAAGCCTGGGCAGGACGTCTAAGGAGCTGATGCTTCTTGTCTGTCACAAGTTCGTTCTATAACAGGATGCCTCTTATACGACTCGAGAACTGCCCGGTTTTACAATTGAATGTATCCGTTCCTAATGTCAAAGTGCAAACGTAGAGGCCTCTCAGCACGGTGCATCGACATGTCGACCCAGCTCGTTTCAAAGTCTCGTTTCGTTTGATGCAGTTACTGAACCCGTTTGTGAGATCGCAGTGATGCATGCATGCAGCATACACGGTTCACTGAAGATATAGAGTTTGAGTATGGCTTAAGGGCCTATGTCACAGTTTTTCTGTGCCACAAGTCTCAAGCGCCAAGGACTTTATTTCATCCACCCATATACCATATACAGAATGTATCACTACGCCTCCACATGTATACCTAAGTATACCCATGCCACTCGGACATTCCTCGGACATGTACCAGTCACGTGACCCTACATCATAGTGACATCACAGGCCTGGACTTCATAGACACTCCTAGACTTAGACGGACTCCACTAGGCCTGAGCACACCATAGCATGCCATAATGATGTATTAGTACAAATCTAGGGTACGCAGGATCCTATACCCGGTACCAGGGGTCTAGGTCCACATCTATATATACTGGCTCGAGCTGAGGCCTCCACCTCAGTTTCGAGTTGATCTTTACTTCTCCACTTAAGCCAAAGAACCCTGACGGGTTAAGCGAGAGTGGACTCAAGGAGTTCTTGAGATCCTTCACATAACTCGAAACTACTCCTCTTGATCTGTGGGCACCGGTCATCGCCTCAGATCGTATACCTCTGACGATCAACTCTATCTCTATCGTACTCACCCAAAGCTACTCCCCGCATTCCTTGGGCTTAGCTGCACCCTGCTGAACCTCTTCGGTGAAGCGAATATGTGAACTGTCAGTCAGGATACATAGGCCCTAAACCAGCCTCCTGCGAAAGTTGGCACAAGGCTTCGGCTGTGAGCTGTCACAAACTTGCCGTGACCCCAGGCATAAGTGACTTTGCTAAACACAGCCAGTTAAAATTAACTGGGCCGTTAAGAAGGGCCAGAGAGCCTGACGATGACAGAACTGCTGTGGTAAAGGGACACAGTACTCCTTCAAAGGGTACTGCTATCATCTACATCACAGCAACTAGGCAGCTCCTGTATTGGACTGACCAGTGGTGTAGCCTGAAGGCAGACTGCTCGTCCATATAAAATATTCTCGACCTAGCTGCCGTGCATCTGGATAGTCTCACTATCTATCAGTGGTAGAGCGTGGTCTGCTTATGACAGCGCATCTGAATTAACTGAAACCAAGCATATAGCCTACGTGGATACAAAAAGGGCTAGCAGATAACAAGGAAGAACCTTCTGCGAAAACCACAGGAAGCTGTGAATCAGCAACACTTCTGGACTGCTTCGGCGAGACCTGCAAACCTCGAGTAGCGAGGGTCTAAACCTACTTGCTCAGTGCTAAAGCGGCACCAGACGTGTATTCAACCCCTGCGCAGTTCTGACTTACTTAGGGATTTAGTTACAAGTACATACATAAACAAATAGTCATTTGATGCAGGACGAACTCTTGGAAAGCTCTGCTAAAATGGCAGGTGGACCAAGGTTACATCCCTTCAGAGGTAGTTGGACACTGGTAGTGAAATAATCAAAGACCACAAAGACCCCTCTGTGACTGCGAACTGCATTATTCAGGACTCCGTAGTAACTAGACCTACTAGAAGTAGCAGGACTTTAAAGCTGCATCTGGTCCATTACTGGGCTTGGTGAAGAACAGGTCGTCAAACTCTCGACCGGATAAATGAGTTTGAAGATGTCGCAACATTTGCAACAACCCCGTTCTGAACATGCCATGGAGATAGCACTCCAAAACCCAGAACCATCCCAAACTGGGTCTCTATGACCAGAATCCTCAGAGGCAGCAACCTCCATTATCTCCACACATGCTCCCACTCCCTGATACTACTCAGACCAAGGAATGGCACACTCTATTCCTGGTCAAAGATCTCCCTTGCGTCACTTACAAGAAGAATTTAAGTGACTCTACCCTCATGAACCAAGCAGAGGGAGGGCCTTCCAGCAGTGGGCATATGACATTCAAGCCCCACACCATGACGAGGAAGAATGGAGGAGATTCCGTACTGAGCAGGTAGACCAACCGGCATGACATGGAGCAGCAGCCCAGGGCGAGGACTTTGTGTGGTCCAGTCACAGTAACACACCGACTGGATACCAGTCCATGACCTTCTCGGACACAAGATGCACATATTACTATTCACGTCCCGGGCTAGCACCACCCACGGAGGAAACTTCAGGATTCTGGAATCACCCAGTAGATATGCGAAGGGCATATCAGCACCTCCAAACTGACTACGACTGACTTCACCAAGAAGTAATCACCCTAATCAAGGTAGTCGCAGAGGAGCGAGCGGCACAGCTCGTGGCTGATGAGGCCCAGAAACAACTATTGGATGACCTAATCCTAGAAAAAGGATTGAAGGAGGAAGCTTTCACAGAGCTACGAGCCCCGAAAGATGAACTCGACATGGTCCAGCAGATGAGGCAGCATCTCCAAACAGTTGACCAAAGTGAGGCCAACTACAAGAAATACATAGCCGCATTGGAGATGCAGCTGAAGGCTGAAAAGAGGGAGTCTGACCTATGGAGACTTCAAAGTCTCGAGCATCGAAGAAGAATAGTTGAGCTCGAGCAAAGACAGAAGGCTCTCGAGAGGGTACCATCTCCACCACCAAGCCATCTCCAGGCCCCAAAGAGCCCTGTGCCACTAGAATCACTGTACCATGAAGAAATTATCACCCCACAGCACGGGGCATCACTGGTCTGGATCCTACCTCATGCACGTGCACGAGGCCTCGCACAGAGGCAAAAAAAGATCCAAAGCAAACCAGCATTCAGAACTGGATAACAGGAGTCGAGGGTCCTTCAACCTTCAACAGGACCCATAAGTCAAACACTCGGCAGCCTGGTCGAAGAATCGCCACACCCCCAATCTCTCCGGCACATTCAGTATACCTCGGCGATGACCACGACGACGAGTTCAAGGACATCCACTACGTTTTTCCCCTGGAGCCAGAAGTACCCGCTCCAGATTAGAACTGGAGGTCCATGGCTCCTACACCAGCTTCCTCAGACGAACAGCACAGACAATCGTTCTGAGGGCCAAAGGTCAATCTCCCTGAGGCATTTGATGGCACCAAGGTAAAGGCAAAGGCCTGGCTCACCGATGTTATGAACTACATCATCATGAAGCCTAGCAAGTTTAGTGATGAACAAGCTAAGGTTCAGTGGGCCATTTCCTATATATGTGGAAGTCACATCGACCACTGGAAGTCCTCATTACTAGAAAGGATGGACGGTGGTGAGATCGTGTACGACACGCTTCCAGACTTCGTCAAGGACTTCAAGAAAATGTATTATCCTGCAAACCCAGAACTGAAAGGCCAGCGCATGCTATGCACATTACAGCAGCGCTACAAACCTTGGGAGGAATTCATCACTGAATGGGAACATTGGGTCAAGTTCTCAGGGTACAAGAACGAGCAACTGCTGCTCCAGCTCCTTTGCAACACCATGCGGAAGGAGCTCTGCAACAAAATTTGTTCGTCAGAAGGCATCAGTTAGGACGTAAACAGCTACAGCCTCTGGAAGGAGGTTGCAGCCTGACTCGACCTCCAGCAGCAGCAGCAGTGGGCCACCACCTACGAAGACTGAAAGGGCAAAGGCAAGAAGTCCGACTCCAAGACATGGCAGGTTGCAGTAGAAGGTTCAGCAACAGCACCGGAAATGGCAAACATGATAAGGACAGCAAGGTCACCTGTCAAGAACGTGGATGAGGCAAGGAAGTCTGTTCCTCACAAGGACACCGTCGGGATCAAGGCGCAGTGCTGAAAGCAGAAGACTCCCTTTCAGCCTGCAGGAACTCAAGCTCGAGCCATATCAGTAGAAGAAACTGAGGCCATTGATATGCTCAGATGCCACCTCCCTATGGTCCATGGTCAGGCAGTACCGATCACTTCGTTGCGGAGCGAGGTGAGTATCAACCACTCTGCTCTGTCTCTGATGGTGTGCCAGTACAGGAAGATGACTCTTTTCTTGAAGGGTGCGAGGCCTGCAGGTTTCTTGCTACTAAGACTCTGTGATGTTAGTGGATATGGGTGATGTGTGTGTGGGTGGTGGACGAGAGTGTCGTCCGAAGCGTGCAATGGAAAGGTACGGTGCAGATAGTTTCATTCAGCTGGCTGGCTGACTGGCTGGAGCTAGGATGGAATGCTGGCCTTGCCCACATGCATGTTACTGTTTTGAGAGATGAATGTCCCACATTATGTCAGCTTCGTGCTTTGAATTGATCGCAAATGGGGTTTACGTGCCAATCAATTGTTCGCAAATGCTGTCTGAGCACTAACAGTTTGTTCGCAGATCTGCTAGCACGATCGTTCGGACCAGACGTCCGCCTCGGCCCTTCGAGTCTCCTATTTGGGGTTGTTTGAGTTTTGTTCGCAGATCTGCAGGGATTGTTCGCAGATCGTTCCCAGCGCTTTAATGCTGTTCGCAAACACGAGTTGGACACCTAATTGGGACTGTGGGAAAAAAATCCTAATATGGAACTTGTTTGTCTGCTACCATTGGCCTTGGCTGGACCCCATTTGGTGTGTTCGATCACTTTGTTCCTTCTAGCGCTCGACTGATAAAGTCCTCCTGGCCTCGATAGAACAAGTTAACCGAGGAACTGTGCGTAAGAGACCGTACTGAGCCTAGGTGATCGCCTTTATCTCTGGGCTTGTGGTGCGAGTTGTCCGTAGTGCAGACTTTGTTAACGAAGTTATCGAGTTCGATAGAACACAATTAATAGTGAAGCAATAGATTGGTATCAAAGATGAGCTGTGTAGAGTGGAATAATAGAACTGTGGAACTATGAAAAAGTTCGCTCCTGTGATCCCCTCTCAGTCGATTATCCTTTTCGCCAATTGTGACCAGATTTATATACTATGACGGACAGCTCATTGCCAAACTGTTCATTACTATGGGAAGTGTCTGTACCCTGCTTCCAGAGACTAGAAGCATATCTGAAATGTGTCTGAAATCTAAAACTTGTAAGAGTGGTATCCTGCTAACGCTGTAACTAATATCCTGCTACTGCTATGCTCATTCGAGCAGTTTATCCTCGATCCTCAGTACCGCCTTCGCCCCTTGGTTTTTCTGGAAGGTGTACTGGGCTGCCGCTGGCTTCTTGCTCATGCCTCACTCAGTCGAGACCATCTTTTCCAGCTCCAACTGCCTCGTGTAGTACGCATGTCTCGGAGGCAGTTGATATGACAAAGGGTTGGTTGGCTGCCTGGGCTTGCCTGCTGCCTGCCTCGTGCTTTGTGCTCAGCTCATTTCTGCGCTCATCACTGTATGAGCATTTAAGGCAGCCATGATGACCAACCCCACTCTGCTCAACCAGGCAGGTTTTCAATACAGCAAGGCATAAGTACGCATGTCTTGCCAGAAAAGGACAATACTGGGAGTCCCTTGATGCTGGAGGCACAAAAGCCTGAGAACGGTCTTGGGATAACTGGGTCCACCCAAGGTGAGCCCCTGGGCATGGACGCTCTATTGGTCATGGAGGCCCAAAAACCTGAGAAGGGCCTTCAGAGCAATCCTGAAAATACCCAGGAGGGACGTGGGTAGGAGGGTCTAAGCACTGGTATGGGAAATTCGAGTACCTCAGTCACAGACGACAGCACACCACCACCCCCTAGCGGTTCTAGATTTTCTATACTTTCATCACTCACATGTACTTCTAGCACTACATCGGACAATATGGGTGCAAGTAGTGGTGCCCACACTATATCTTTAAATGTGGAGTCTCGGGATGACAAGGCAGAGTCCTCTGATCAAGCTCGGCAGGCTCAAGAAGCAGCTGTGCTTAATTCATGAAACCTTTTATTTCTTCATCTTTGAACACTGACAGTTTGCAGGTTGCAGCTTCCACCCCCAAGCATACACAGAAGAAGAACAGGAAAACAACCTTGCATGTATATCTAGACCATCCACAAGCGATTGTACCCTCACATCAGTCAGATGGAGCAGCAGGATATGACTTGCATTCAGTGGAGCAATGTACTATAGGACCCCATTCTCATGGACTCATAGATACCAGCCTGAAGTTGATGATATCAAGTGGATGCTACGGACGCATCGCTCCACGCCCAGGTCTGGCTGTAAAAAAGGGAATAGATGTAGGAGCCGGAGTAATAGACTCAGACTACACAGGACGAGTCAAAATACTGCTAATCAATACCCTTGATACCCCTTTCGAGATTGAGTATGGCGATCACATTGCCCAGCTCATCTTAGGACGAAACGATACCCTCATTACCAAAGTCATAACGGAGATAGCAGAAACAGCAAGAGGGACTGCTGGATTCGGGTCCACTGGTCATAAACTGCAAGGCAACTTCAATGTTCGAGCAGTACGACGACATTGCCAGATCGATATACCAATGACTATAGAAGTTGGGGACAGGAATATACCAGCAAATGCACTCCTAGACTCCGGATGCACTGGATGCTGCATCGACGAACAATTTGTAAAAAAAGTTCAATATACCCACTATACCGTTCAAATGACCGGTACAAGTTTTCAATGTGAATGGATCCCCCAACCGAAATGGCGATATGACACATTATGTATTTCTAGACATAGTTGTTCAGGGCCATAGAGAGCGCCGCAAGCTCAATGTCACTACCCTTTCAGACCACGACATATTCCTCGGGTTTGACTGGTTAGAATACCATAATCCAGAGATAGATTGGGCTAAATGCACACTTCCCTTCACACGTTGTAACTGTGGGGAGCTCAAGCTGGAGGATGGTGACAAGGTGCTGGCACTGGACAGCGACTACATTCAGAAGCAGTTTTCCGAATATGAACACATACGAGCCACCAAGGCCACCGATCTAGCCATCGCTCAAGGCATAAGTACTAAAGCTAAGAGCATGCAAGAGGTAGTTCCAGAAGAATATTGGAATTACAAGGAGGTCTTCGAGGAAACTGAATTCGATCAGTTGCCTGAGTGCAGAGTATGAAATCATGCTATAGAACTAGTAGACAGCGCGAAATCCTTCTGCGGAAAGGTATACCCAATGAGCATAAAAGAACAAGAAGCTCTGGATATTTTCCTCAAAGAAAATCTAAAGACTGGTTGCATCAGACAGTCTAAATCCCCCTGGGATGCCCCCTTCTTCTTTGTCAAGAAAAAGGATGGCAAATCAAGGCCGGTTCAGGACTATAGATGGCTCAATGAAATCACGAAGAAAAATAAATACCCGCTCCCTCTAATCAATGACTTATTTGACCGGCTTAAGGGAGCCCAATTCTACTCTAAACTCAACATCCGGTGGGTTTATAATAACATATGGATCAAGGAAGGAGACGAGGAAAAGGCCACGTTCGTCACGAACTGAGGTCTATTCGAACCTCTAGTGATGTTCTTCGGACTCACTAATTCACCATCAACGTTCCAAATGATGATGAATGACATCTTTCACAATCTTATCCTCACTGGAAAGGTTATGGTATATCTGGACGATATCTTAATATTCACCAAGGACATGGAGGAACATCGCCAGGTTGTAAAACAGGTACTTAGAATACTCCGGGAACACATGTGTCACAGATTTTCGCCACAAAGTCTGCATGTGACTTTTCTCACACCACAGATCATGTGCTTCACCAATATCTCATGCCACTCAGCCACAGATGCGACGCGTAGAGATCAGGTGATAGTCCACATCACATGTTATGGTCCAGACCCGCGGATGATACGGTCGGACCTGTCTATTCCAGGATACAATAGAGGCACCCATTTGGGAACAAAGGGAACAAGGACTATTGTTATGCATCAGCCTTCCACTTCCTATTAGTTTAGCCAGAAGCCTAGATAGGCACGATGTTCACACCGGAGAACAAAAGGGAAACCAAGATAGGCACGATGAGCACATGCATTACTGCGGCAACCATCAAATCTTCCCACTTATTGTTCTACTTCCAGACATCCTATTGTTTCATGTATGGCCATTAGCTTATACCCGTAGATAGGTAGCTTAGGTAAGATAGCCTGCTGTACATGTATATAAGACCAGCCATGTAGAGGATGAAACCTCAGATTGTTTCTCCTCGTCTACTACCTGTAGCACTCACTGAGCTTACCAAGCTCCCTCATATATCTTGAGATCAGGGGGATCAGGACAGCACATTCCACATGACTGATCCTTTTTAGTCTTTTTGATCTCTTGTCCGGTGTTACCGTGACATTAGAAACAATCTGACATTTTCTGCACCCCTGCTTAGTGTCTAACACAAGCGGCCACATATTTTCAGCACAAGCAGTTTCAGCTGTAGCGCACAGCTTTTTTGACATACATTCCAACCCGATCTCTACCCGGCGTGAGCCTCAGCAAGACTCTGAGCTGCCCAAAGCCTCAAAGCGCAAGGTCACCCCCAGGATCGACCTCGACACCCACTACAAGCGTCAGGAAACCAACAAGGAGCGTGGAAGACTCCTCACACTCACGTCACTCAGCGCATCGTCCACAGACAGGCAGCGCGCAGCAGCTAGGGTTGTCGATACTACACACATTATAAAGTACGAAATCATCCGCAAACCTCGTGATCGCACCCCACCGCTTGAATGCTACAAGCCCAGAAAAGGATGACTTACCACTGGTAGTCGCAAGCCGGCACCACCCCCAGAGCTTATCACTTCCAACGCAGTTCCTCCCCCCATCATTGCTCCCATTCCAACTCATCCCCTACCCAACTTCATAAAGACAAACACTGTTGCACATCCCATCCGCCCACTCCCTTCCAGAGTCAGGCCGACGATCCACATTGAGACCCTTACGAAGCAGGTAGACACTACCCGCTTCAGGCTCCAACCCATATTAGGAGCATTCTCATATCATCTCAAGGACGAGCACCAAGGACCCATCTTTAGCCTCGCCACAGAGCTCGATAAAGTCTGCGCCGACCTACACACAGGGATGTGCACATATACATTCGTCGAGAAGCAGGTTATCAACAAAGTCTGTCTGGAGATAGGGGGAATCAGTTTCAAGCAGATAGAAAAGGAAGAGAGGCTGCAGAAAATCACCAAGGCTCTGGTCTTTATCTCGAAAGTGAGATATTTGCACTTTTTGTATTAGTTTACCTATATCACAATGGAGTCAGCCGATCGTGCACACGCATCCACATTCAGGCAATGAATGGATGACATTCTTCATATAAACGTCGAGTCAGCACATGACAGAAGCACCCCACGTGCCTCGCAGCGCAATTCACCAGAACCTGCGCTAGGACCACAGGACTCTGCATCTCAAGTCGGAGGACCAGCATCCCCGACACCATCACTTGTACCCGCCTACGTTTCACCCATCTGGGAGCTTGACGGACACCAATTCGAGCACCTAGAAGATGCTCTCAGACAGTCGACTCCCGGAGAAGTCCCGGACCACATACGCGAATGGGTAATTGTCGCAATGAAGCTCACAGTCACTACCAAAATTGCCAAGATCTACAATGTGCTCAAAAACAAGATGTACGAGCACAAGAAAGCCTTTGAATCGCTAATCCAAAACAACAAAAGCGAACACCGACTTAAGGAGGCAGTTCTCCAGATGGAGATCGGGAAGCTTAAGGATAGGATCCTTGCACAAGATGCACATATGACAGTTTTAAATGATGAGCTCACGGGAATCCAGGCAGCAATGCTCGACATGGGCAAAGAAATGATGGAAATCAAGGCAGCTAACGTTAAGCTGCGGCACGAGCTAGCTTCGCTCAAAGCAAGCGGCGTCACTACAATGCAAGGTCAAACATCCGGCATGGTCCAATCACACAAGCCCCGCATCAAAATTGCCGAACCTCCACACTACTCGGGCAAAGGAAGTCTAGAGGACTGGCTCCAACAACTCGGTATATGGATGCGGTGGAATGAGATCAACGACGATGAACACAAGATTACCACGGCCCTGCTGCATTTGGAAGGTGGCGTGTTCACATACATGTCCGAGTACGTGACCAGAGCAGCAGCACGGCAGGCACTCGGCACATGGGAAGACTTCATCAACATTCTCAAAGTAAACTACAGGACCCTCGACCCGGACAAGGACGCACAACAACATTTGAAGGAGATCTGCACAAAAATCTATCCTACCATGGTCTCCTTCACAGAACAGTTCCGGCAATGGGTCACTCAGACCAACTTAGGGCACACCGCACTCATCGGTTACATCGCTGAACACCAAAGCAAGGAGGTACGACAGGCAATGGTCACACGAGACAGCCTAGGCATTTCTGACCCAATCACATGGCCGAAATACCTCGACCTCTGCTTACAACTCGAGTCCAAGTTCAGAGCCGACAAGGCAGGTCAATGCGGAACAGTAACAACATCATCATCATCAACACCATGAGCCCCAAAAGACCCCAACGCAATGGTCGTGGATCGAGTATCCACCCTCACCAAAGAGCAAGAAGGATGGCTGGAGAAAAAGCTGTGTGTACGATGTGGGAAACACCCCTTCATTTTTAAACAGCGATGCCCAGACCCCAAGTACAAAGGCAAATTTGAACTGCCAAAGTGGGGCCAAGCAACAAGGACAATTTCTTCAAACACGGCCTCAGACATCTCTGACGACAGCAAGGCGAGGGAAGAAGCAGTCCATGCTTTCATCGCCAGCTACGACGCAAAGGGAAAGGAAAAGGAGGCAGAACCGGAACCAGCTGTCAAAGCAGCTAGGATCACGGAGATAGAAGATGATGAGGATTTTCTTCGGCGGGTTCTCTGAGGTCTGGCCAGAGTTCCCATAGACACTGTAATAGTACCTACTCGCTCTCGCATGTACCAGTATCAAGTTTTTTATACATCGCATCTACTGGTTCGTCAAAACATGTGATTGATTTACCTGTTCACCTCAAACAGGGAGTAAGGGAAGTCCAGACTGAGGCGCTCCTCGATTCAGGAGCATATTCTTGCTACATCAACCCATGGCTGGTTGATCAGTTGAATCTCACTACGATCTCACTCGAGAAAGAGATCAGGGTTTACAACGCAGATGCATCTCACAACAAGGGTGGAACCGTTAAGAAAAGGGTTCTTCTAAGTATAACCATCAGAAATCACACAAGCAAGCAAAGCCTTTTGGTCACCGATATAGGACATAAAGACGTTATACTAGGCATGAGTTTCCTCAAGGAGCATAATCCCAAAGTGAATTGGGGAAAACTCACAGTCGATTTCACCCGGTGCCCACAAAGATGCACACCCTCACAGGTAGCAATCCAGAAGGAGGACCTGGAAGACACAAACATCTCCCACATCGAAGACCTAATGGAGTTCGTTGGTTCCCAGGAGTTAGGTGACAACTGGAACGACATGGACAGCTTCATCAGATGAGTGTCATTATCAGAAGACCCTGATGCACAGGCCGTAGCATCACTCATTATGGGTCTTGACACCAAGAGGAATCAGGATAGAGCACCGCAAAAAGGAGAACAGGACAAAGACTACTGGTCAGCCTATGTCCCCAAACACTTCCACGAGTATGGCGATGTGTTCTCCAAGAAGCAGTCAGAACGAATGCCCACAAGAAAGCCCTACGATCATCCAATCGAACTTGTTTCAGAGGCATCGTTACCATGCCCGGCAAAGTTATATCCTATGAACCTACAGGAAAGAAATTCGCTCGACACGTGGATAGACCAAGAGTTGGCCAAAGGTTACATCAAGAGATCAAGGAGTCCAACTGCAGCACCCGTTTTTTTCGTCAAAAAGAAAGACGGATCACTGAGGCTCATACAAGATTACAGGAACCTCAATGCAGTCACAAAGAAGAACAAGTTCCCAATCCCACGCATTTTGGACCTCATCGACAGACTCTCACATGCTAGTATATTTACGAAGCTTGATCTGAGATGGGGGTTCAACAACATAAGGATTAGGGAAGGAGACGAAGAGAAAGCCACCTTCATCACACATCATGGTCTCTTCGAACCCACCGTAATGTACTTCAGTTTCTGCAATGTTCCTAGCACCTTCCAAACAATGATGAATACAGTCCTCGAAGACTTAATTTACACTGGAAAGGTGGTAGTCTACTTAGACGATATCCTCATATTTACAGACAATCTCGATGAACACCGACGACTAGTGAAAGCAGTTCTACAGTGCCTCCGGGACAATGACTTATATGTCAAACCGGAGAAATGCTTCTTTGAACAGTCCTCAATCGAGTATCTTGGCATGATCATCAGCAAGAACTCAGTACAGATGGACCCTGCTAAAGTCGAAGGTGTACTTGGCTGGCCCGCACCGACAAAGGTCAAACAAGTACAGGCCTTTTTAGGATTCGCGAATTTCTACAGGTGATTTATAAAGGACTTTGCGAAACTCGCATGACCTTTAACGCTTCTCACCTGTAAGGACGTGCCCTGGCAATGGAAGGAAGAGCAAGACCAAGCCTTCAGTGCACTTAAAATGGTGTTCACTTCAGCCCCGATCCTACAACTCCCCAATGACACTGCACCATACTGTCTAGAAACAGACTCTTCAGATTACGCAACTGGTGCAGTACTCGAACAACTGGGAGAGGACAAGCTATGGCATTCAGTCGCATACTACTCTAAGTCACTCAACGAACATGAGCGGAACTATGAGATTTATGACAAGGAGATGCTTGCTATCATTCGGGCACTAGAAGAATACCGGCACTATTTAGAAGGACACCTAGAACCCATTGAGATTTGGTCAGACCATCTCAACCTTACATACTTCTGTCAGGCACAAAAATTATCCCGGCGCCAAGTGCGCTGGTCATTATTCCTCACAAGATTTAATTTCATACTTAGTCACCAACCTGGAAAGACTATGCTACGTGCCGATCCTCTGTCCAGGAGGCCAGACCATGAGAGGGGGGTAGACAGCGACAATTTGAACCAAATGCTGTTAAAACCTGAATTTTTCGCTATCAATGCGATTCGACCCACTCACGCATCTGAAGTTGATGATGCTCAACTACTGGAAAGGATCAAGAAGGCACTCACAGATGACATGATGACCAAAAATTATCGTGCGCTTTTGACTACAGGACAGCACGAATTTGGGAAAAACCTCGCAGAATGAACTTTGAGCACGGACTGCTGCTCCATCGTGGAAAGGTTTATGTCTCCAAGGATCAACAGCTATGCCTTGACCTAATAAAACTCCATCACGACACCTTACCAGCTGGACACCCCAGCAGATTCAAAACGTTGGAGCTTATTACCCAGAATTATTGGTGGCCAGGAATGTCTGTAATGGTTAAACAATACGTACAAGGTCGTGACAGTTGTCAACGCAACAAGTACTCAAGAGAAAAACCATACAGACTATTACAACCCAATGAGGTACCAGGAGAACCATGGGAAATCATCACAGTCGATCTCATCACTCAACTTCCTCCAGCCATGGACTTTAGGGGAGAAAAGAAGATGGCAATACTTGTCGTCGTAGACAGACTCACAAAGCGAGCGCACTTTTACGCAACGGACGACACAGTCACATCGTCGCAAGTCGCTAACGTATTCTATAATGAAGTCTTCAAACTCCACGGATTGCCGCGCCAGATTATCTCAGACAGAGATACTCAATTTGCGAGCAAACTGTTCTAGGAGTTCTGCCAGAAACTCGGTATAAAGTCTACAATGTCCACAGCATATCACCCCCAAACAGATGGTCAGACAGAAAGGGTTAATCAGGTGTTGGAACAGTACCTACATATGTACTGTAATCACAGACAGAATGATTGGGTCTATTACCTGCCAACGGCAGAATTTTCATACAATAACCAGACCCATGAGTCCACCGCACTTTCCCCATTCTTTGTCGAATATGGCCGGCATCCAAAGATGGCACCAGACGTGCATGAATCAATATGTCACCCTTCATTGGAACATCTATTCGCTCACCGATCCGAGGCACAAGAACAGGCAAAGGCAGCATTGGAAGTTTCAGCTTCATGGATGAAATGGTACTTTGACGAGAAAAAGGGAGAAGTCCCATTCAAAGTCATAGACCTGGTACTACTCAAGGGAAAGGATCTCAGAGTAAAAGTCAAATCCGCAAAGCTAGGCACACAAAACTTCGGACCTTACAAAGTACTTCAGAAGCTAGGCCCAGTCACATTCAAACTGGAACTGCCTAAGCAAATGAAGGTCCACCCGGTCTTCCACGCTAGCAAGTTGATCATGTACCATCAAGACACGGTCGCAAACCGCAAACCCCCAAAGCCCCCAGCTATAGAAATCGAAGGAGAACCAGAATTCGAAGTTGAAGAAATACTAGACTCTAAGGTCGTAAGGGGAAGGGTCCAATACCTCATCAAATGGAAAGGCTATGACCATTCCGACGATACATGGGAACCCCGAACAAATCTTACCAACGCCGATGAGCTTCTTCAAGAATTCCACCAGCAACATCCAGATGCAGCAAAAGCACCAATCAGGGTCGTCACTTTTGGTGGAAAACGCTTCGAATTATCCTCATATGAAGTTGCACCGATCTCCACACACCGAATCAACATGTCTGACCATCCAGACGAGTTCTTCCTATATCATAAGATGACAGATCTCGCCAAATCACCAAAAAAATCCTCAAATGAAGCAGCAGGATGGGATATTTATGCAGCAGAAATGCATGAAATCCCCCCGCATTCACGAGCTGTGGTAGGAATGGGAGTCTCGCGATTGACCCTCCCAAACATACCTATACATGAATAGCTCCACGCAGTGGACTGGCTGCATGAGGAATTGACGTGGGCGCAGGAGTCGTCGATCCATATTACACTGGAGAACTCAAGGTCATACTAATCAACACAATGGATTTCGTATTTTCGGTCAAGCCGGGAGACAGAATAGCCCAAATAATCTTCGAGTATTATGCAGAAGGGCTTCCCTCCTGAAGCTACCAACCGTTGTGAGCAACTAGAAGGGGTAATAAAGGTTTTGGCTCCTCGGGACAATGAGCCTTGAAAGGGGGGTAGTGTCACAGATTTTCACCACAAAGTCTGCACGTGACTTTTCTCACACCACAGATCACGTGCTTCACCAATATCTCATGCCATTCAGCCACAGACGTGATGCGTAGAGATCAGGTGATAGTCCACATCACATGTTATGGTCCAGACCCGCGGATGATACGGTCGGACCTGTCTATTCCAGGATACAATAGAGGCACCCATTTGGGAACAAAGAGAACAAGGACTATTGTTATGCATCGGCCTTCCGCTTCCTATTAGTTTAGCCAGAAGCCTAGATAGGCACGATGTTCACACCGGAGAACAAAAGGAAAACCAAGATAGGCACGATGAGCACATGCATTACTGCGGCAACCATCAAATCTTCCCACTTATTGTTCTACTTCCAGACATCCTATTGTTTCATGTATGGCCATTAGCTTATACCCGTAGATAGGTAGCTTAGGTAAGATAGCCTGCTGTACATGTATATAAGACCAGCCATGTAGAGGACGAAACCTCAGATTGTTTCTCCTCGTCTACTACCTGTAGCACTCACTGAGCTTACCAAGCTCCCTCATATATCTCTACCCTTTTCTGCATATGCCACATCAACCAGTAAGTCAATAGGCTCTTGCGCCACATAGGGTTCAGGGGGATACCTTGAGATCAGGGAGATCAGGACAGCACATTCCACGTGACTGATCCTTTTTAGTCTTTTTGATCTCTTGTCCGGTGTTACCGTGACAACATGTTGACGTGCAAACCTGAGAAATGCGAGTTCCATGTCGAAGAAACTGAGTACCTAGGCCACATCATTGGCCATGGGAAACTTCACATGGATCCTGCAAAGGTGGCTGGCATCACTGAATGGCCAGAATTCAGGTCCAAGAAAGATGTTTAGCAGTTTCTTGAATTTTGTAATTATTACAGATGCTTTGTAAAAGGCTTTGGGTTTTTGGCCAAACCTCTATCGGACCTTACGGGCAACCGAAAATGGGAATGGATGGACACTGAATGATGTGTCTTCCAGGGTCTCAAGGACCTCCTAAAATCAGCCCCAATTGTACATATACCTATGGACGAGGACCCATTTATGGTAGAAGTAGATGCTTTGCAATTCACCCTCGGGGCAGTTCTCATGCAGAAGCAAGATAATATTTGGGTTCCAGTATCATATTACAGTAGATCTTTCAAGGACGCTGAAAAGAACTACCAGGTCTACGACTGGGAGCTCTTACCAATCGTAGATTGTCTAGAAGAATGGCGCCATTACTTAATACATGCTAAACATACTGTACAGATCTTTACTGATCACCTTAACCTCACATACTTTAGGAAACCCCAGAAGATTAACCCATGTCAAGCCCACTGGATGACCTTCCTCGCCGAATACGATTTCGGACTCCATCATATTCTTGGCAAGAAAAATAGCACAGTAGATGCTCTTAGCAGACGACCAAACTACGATGATGGCATGGACCATTTGGACAATCAAGTTGTATTGCCAAATGAACTATTCCGCACAACCAAAATCGTAGGGACCGAAACTATCTGCGACCTCTGCACCACACATTCATCTGAATATTTATTATAAAAAAATCTGCCACAAAAGAAGCTCGAAGTGGCTGAGGACAGCACACTCTGGAGGGGGAGGTGAAATTCTCATCATACCCAATAATCATGAAATTATCGGCAAAATAATATGCTCCCATCACGATGCATCGTTCATGGGTCACCCAGGAATAGAAAGGATGTTGGAACTAATCAAGTGATCGTACTGGTGGCTGGAGATGATCAAAGATGTAATGGCGTATGTGAAAGGTTGTGGGACCTGTCAAAAGGCCAAAGATAACCACCAACATAGATCAGCCCCATTAGAGCCAAACCCAGTCCGAGATCATAACTGGCAGTACATCTCCATGGACCTTATTGTAAAACTACCCACTGTAGATGAGTATGACTCCATCCTTGTATTTGTGGACTTGAAGTCAAAAGACTTCATAGCTATACCCTGCAAGGAGTCGATTAACTCAAAGGACTATGCGGACTTGTATATTAAACATGTAATGTCGGCGCACAGACTAGCAAAAAGGATATGGTCCAACAGGGGACCACAGTTCATATCCTCATTTACCAAGGATGTGTACCAACAGTTGGGCATCCAGGGGAATCCTTCTACTGCCTACCACCCTCAGACAGATGGGCAGAATGAACGGATGAACCAGGAAATAGAGACCTACTTGAGGATATATACACCTCCTATAGACAGGATGACTGGCCATCCAAAATACCCCTTGCTATGTTCGCATACCGAAACCATAGACAGGCAAGCACCGGCTATACCCCTTTCTACCTTACACATGGATACCATCCCTACACGGAAGTCGAAACCAGGAAAGAGCCCCGTAATCAATCGGCTGAAGAATGGACAAAGGAAATGGAGGCACTTTCCAAGGACGTGACTAAACACCTTACAAAATCGAAAGCTATAATGAAGAAGTACCACGATGGCAAATACCAAGCACATGCTGCCTATACCAAGGGCGATCTGGTACTACTAGAAGGAACTAACATTACAACCACTCGACCAAGCAAGAAGCTGGACGATAAACGCTACAGACCATTTACCATAGTAGAAAAGGTCAGGAAGTCAGCTTTCAGACTCAAGCTTCCATCTGCTTGACGTCATATACACCCCGTCTTTCACAAATCCTTATTATTACCATTTCATACCCCACAGTTTAGTGTACAAAAGGACGATAGTACTATACCCGTTCCGGAAGGCGAATCCCCCACCATTGACCATATACTCGACAGCAAAAAGTCCAAGAACGGACTATTATACCTGGTCAAATGGAAAGGGAAGGATGATACCGAAAACACCTGGGTACCCTGCTCTACGATAGCAAAGGACCACATACTACTATTAGATAATTTCCATAAACTACATCCAAAGGCACCTAGACTGCCTAATCTCCTTACTATACCCAGAGGATGAAAGATCTGAGGCATGACTGAAGAAAGCAGTGAAGCTGGTGATAGTACAGAGGATGAGGAATGGAGAGAAAAGATCCACTGGCAAGAAAAAATGGAAAGATGGATAAAGAGAAAATACCAAGCCCATGTCACGCTCCATACCCTGAAGGATATCCGATCGGCTTAGAAATCAGCATACCCGAGCGACTTGATATCTCGACAATATGGCTTGCAGACCCTGACCATTATATCCACACAATCATCTGTGTCAGTCGTCCATATTCTCGAAACCATCAATTCGTATACCCAGTCCACGCCCAATGGATCATAGAAGAAAAGAAGATTCAGTGCCCCGAATGCACCCACGGCTACTACTACCTAGATGATACCAAGATACCCTGGGAGTATATGACTGCAAAGAATGTCCCGGTGAAGGAAGAGGATGTCTCCAAATATACCATATATGACCTGGAGTGCCCGCGGACACCAATACCCAAAGACAAATGAGCACTCCAAGCAGTTCACCCACATATTTATCAGTAGGAACCAAGGGGCTTCGTGAGGACACTTCAGCCTGGAGGGAGGGGGTACTGTCACAGGTTTTCCATGCCACAAGTCTCAAGCGTCAAGGACTTTAGTTCATCCACTCATATACCATATACAGAATGTACCACTATGCCTCCACATGTATACCTTAGTATATCCACGCCACTCGGACATCCCTCGGACATATACCAGTCACGTGACCCTACATCATAGTGACATCACAGGCCTGGACTTCATAGACACTCCTAGACTTAGACGGACTCCACTAGGCCTGAGCACGCCATAGCACACCATAATGATGTATTAGTACGAATCTAGGGTATGCAGGGTCCTACACCCAGTACCAGGGGTCTAGGCCCACATCTATATATACTGGCTCGAGCTGAGGCCTCCACCTCAGTTTCGAGTTGGTCTTTACTCCTCCACTTAAGCCAAAGAACCCTGATGGGTTAGGCGAGAGTGAACTCAAGGAGTTCTTGAGATCCTTCACAGCCTGACCCGCCACACAAGATCAGCACCTAGAGTATTCTCACATGCCTGTGAAATTTGATGACGGTCCCCGAGTCGACTCGTCTTGTTTACCATCTTACAAACGTTCTTTTGCAACAATAAAGTCAGGCTGTGAGGCTGGTTGCCAAACCATGTGGCGACACCCGACCTATCCGGAGCGGACCCCAGACTCCGCTCCGGAGTTGGCCGGCCACAGGCGCAGAATATCACGGCTATGCCTCAATCCCACTCGTTGCTTGGGGCGATCCTCCGCGTTGTAAGCCGAATGCTCGTCCGGACCTCTCTGTGGTATTGGCAGTGTCGAGCCAGAAGACTCGGCGCCGTAGGACCAATGCAAGGCTAATGCAGTCGCCGCCAAGTCGGTACTCCAATTGCCTGCCACTGGTGTGATAGCTGTTGTGTACATTTGTGGGTCCGCTCATTCCATACCAGCGGCGATCATTGCCAACCAGTTGCTGCTTTCTATTCTCGTCACGGGCTCCATGTGTCTTCCGGCCCACAGCCACGCCTCATATACCCAACCATGAGCCAACCACCCACTCCGTCGAGGGATGCAGACCGCACTGCGAATGAGCAATGTCTTTCTAGCCGTGGATCTGAAGGAGCAACGCTGGTGACGGGGATACGGGAGGCGTGCACTAATATCATTGTACACAGAGTCAGTTTTTGTTATCAACCGATATGTTTCTACCATTCTGAGGCGATCTGTACTGCAGAGGCAGGCTCAGCAACTAAGCATGGACGTCAGCACTCTTTTCTCCATGCTCAAGGACAATGTTGGATTGGTAACTCCTGCGGAGTTTGCTGAAATGCTAGACGAGATTCTCAAGTAGGCCTCCGGTACCGTTGAGCAAAGTGCAATCTAATGTAACAATCATTAGGGTTCTCACTTCAGTCTATCCTCGTGCTCGAGAATTGTCCCAATATGGTCTCTTACAGGCGCTCTGTAAGTGTAACCTACAGTTGTAAAGCACTTGCTAACGTTGTCTTGTAAATTTTTCTTGCAGGGCGAAGCGGACAAGTTGGATACGGCTTGGAGCAATGTAATGAGGAGGTTGGTGCCGCTTTGGACAAATGGGAAGTACGTGATAGCAGCATACTTTCATAGGATTGCGGTTGACTAACGGCCTACGAAGGTAGCAGTTGCAATCTCCCTTAACAATCTGCGAAATCCATTGGTTCGCATCGCACGACAAGATGCAGAGGAATGGTGGCAGTATATAGCGGAACACCGAGCTGAACTATTCAAGTTCACCAAGCAATTCCTTCGATCCCGGCAACTCATGCAACAGGCTGCAGAGCTGCATAAACGAGGTCATCCGGCGGCAGAGCGGATGATGGAGCTGAGTCAGTTGGTACGAGAACATCGAGGTTTGCTAAGTCGTTGCACTATCTCATAAGTGCGATCAATAGCTCCTACGACTGCCCATTCAGTCTGCGGATTCCACGAAAACCGTGAACGAGAGCTTATCGAAGGAAGAGCACGACGGATGTCGGGAAAGGCTAGTGGATTTTCAACGTCTTACTGGCATGCCTCCAACTATCAAGATCCTGAACGGCCAAGTGAAGAAACTCGGCGATAGGCCTCTGGTGTGGGGTAACTACAGCGAGCTGTGGAGTGGCGTCTGGCTTGGAAAGATTCAGGTTCGCTTTAGGCCATTCTATCTACTCACTTTTTGTGCTTATCCTACTGTGTCCAGATCGTCTTACGAGTGCAAGACATCGTCGTATCCCAACCAGCCGTTGCCGTGAGTCCACTTGACACCTGGCGTTAGTGGAAATACTCAGTTATGTTACAGCGATTTGAAGAAGAAGCCAGAAAGTGGGCGAAGCTGAAAAATCCCAATGTTCTCCCTTTCTTTGGGATAGTGACGGATTTAGGTCCCATAATACACACTGTAAGTTGATATGTTGTGGGAGCGAATTAAGTGCTAATCATGTTGTCAGGCGACTCCTTGGTGCGAATACGGAAACATCCTAGAGTTCGTGCCATTTTTCGAAATCCCTATTCTGGAGTGCTCATACGCTTTTAGATTTATGAAGAACAATCCTGCTTATGCTAGAACACGACTTGTAAGCAGCTTTCCAATTCCACAGCACCTCTAGACGCTGTTTTGGATGAAATCCGAATTTTAGCTCTTAGGCGCTGCACAAGGCCTACGATACCTTCATCAGGAAAACGTTGTTCATGGCAACGGTAAATTCTAATATTATGTTCGATAGAAGCGACTGATGAGGCTCATCTGAATCCAGTGAAATGCGTGAGCCGTCCTTGTTTGTGCTCTTTGCCTGTTAACGGTTCTCACACCATCATAGACAAATTTCCTCATCAATGAGAAGGTCCGTTGACGAGATGTTTCGAAGATTCTTTAGCTCATATGTACACTTACAAGGGCAATGCACGCATCGCCGACTACAGCATGATCCAAGTCGTCGCAGAAATCACCAAGAAGCGGGCTGCTCGCATTCTGGATGAAGCAGAATTGACACGCTGGTTAGCGCCTGAATTGGTGTGCGATGCTAGTCTGCCTGCGGCGACCGCTGCTTGTGACGTTTGGTCGTTCGGGATGGCAATGCTCGAGTGTTATACGTCGTGCCCTCCATATGAGGAACTCTCAAACAACATGCTCGTCGCTGATGCCCATTACCGTGGTCAATACCCCACAAGACCGAAGGATACTACAGAATTAACAGATGATATATGGGAGATTCTAATCAGCTGCTGGCGCAAAAGACCCGGAGAACGTCTGTCGATGGATGAGGTAGTCTCTCGAATGCGACGGTGCATCTAATCATCTTATTACATGCGATGATACAGTGAGACTTCGCTAACTGTCACTGTCATACACCTCAGAACACTACCTAATGTATGCCCACCTTTCAAGCCTCTGCACAGAGCATAGATACGTACTACATTGGCTTGCATGAACTCATACATCGATACCTTTTTCGCGAAAACACCTGCCATACTAGGAGCAATAGTCTGACATTAGTGACCCCGAGAACACGGGCATGCCGTCAATATAGGCGTCGGATACCCTATGATAGCGACGTTCCTTCCGCATCAGCATTTGCAGGGGTTGCTAACTTGACTAAACCATCGTGTTGTGCCTCGCATTTCAAAGCCTTCTCAGAGCATTCCAATGCCCATACCTCTATGTATAGCAATATGCTCGTCAACTCCTCCAGAAAGGTAAATCAAGGTGGAGCATACCTGGATCTTTTTCGTCATTGAGCGTGCGGGCAATAGATTCCGGAAGTGAGATTCTATCATGCACGGCCAGTCGATGACATGCTTAGGAGATGTTCAACAAAATGCTTACAGTGTCTGGATTCCATGTACGATTGCATCGAGAGTAATCCCCGATTCAGCGCCTGCTATACATCAAATTGGATGAGCCTACGAACGTTCAACCTAAGGCAGGAATTGAAAGGATTCACCATCGTTGCCAGTGGGTTCCGCGTTTAGCTTCGGAGTGCGCGACACATGGTGCTTGGTAGCTGCTGATAAGCGAGGATTAGTGCAAGAGTATATGGTATCATTCAAACAAGACCTACACGTGTGGGTGGATTTCAGGGTTATTGTGCTCATAACTGCATCTCGGACGCGGTGCAGTTCAGAATACGAAGAAAACCATAATTGCAGCAGAATACAACGGGCTACGTTGATCAGGAGGATGATTTCATCGTCCCGATCGCGTGTGCTCAGTTTCGCGTATAATGACAACAGATCCGGGATCCCTGTGCTATCCATTTAACTGATGTCTTTACCGGAGGTTGATCGGTATTTACCTTCACACCCGGCTTTGAATAAAGGGCAAGATGTGCGAACACATTCTAGTAGACGTTGAATACTGCTTGGTGTCACCTCGTTAACGGGCAGATCTATGGAACCGAGAAGCTCGATCAAGGCGAGATAAACGGACGCATCATTGGCAGAGATGAGGCGAAGCAATCGTTTGAGACAATCAAGAATGTCCAATAGCACTGTTTCGGAGTCGGGACTACTAGTAGATGACTGCGGCTTGACAACGTCGGCCAGCATTCGGACAGCTGTACTCCCCAGGGTGGCACATTCGTCAGCAACTGTTCCACTCAATAAGTGTTCCAGTCGATTATCAAAACAAGAATCACTTACGGTCCTCCCCGTATCGAAAGGCTTTGACATTATCAGTGAGAAGCTGTAGCAACTGTAACCGATGTTCAGACGAAACAGGTAAAGTTTTGTAATAGTCAGAGAGACGATCGTAAAGCGAGCGTTCCCCAGACGGCATGTTGCTGAGCTGAATTTGTAGGAATTTGATGATGCGTACACGGTCCGACGATAACGGTGTCGGAAAGAACTTGCCGGAACGCGAAGCAGGACGATTACGATCGAACATCGAGGCCTCCTTGGAATGAATGTTCGACAGAATGTCGACAGCCATGTATCCTATCGTCAATGTAGAGCTCACATCCTACAGCCCTGAACTGTTAATGTGTTCGCATTCGGAATTTATGATTTTGAGCTGCCCACCTCTTTGCTACAGTAATGCTCAAAGATAGGAAGTGCAATCTCCAGTGGAGCAAGCCGCAGAAACGGCTGGAGCACCCTATCTAGAAAGTCACCCTTCAACGTTTTGAATGCGGCGTCCAGGACCACAACGGGTTCTATATTTGGGGTCAAGCAAGTCAACTCGAAGTCTTCTCTGTCCTCCCACGAAGGGAGATTCTCAATTGCACTGAAGTCGGCTGTGTACTGTCTAACAAGTGATGGCACGGTGGAAAACCAATGAGCGCGCCACTTAGCACACGCTCGTTTCAACTTTCGCGCGCTCGTGCCATAATTCCACCTCCAGACACGGAATAGCCTATAAAGGGCACGGGACATCGGGGATTTGTAGGGAGAGTGAGGGTTAAGGGATGGAGTGATGGCCGTTCCGAAAGCGAAAGCCATCAGTAAGACCATTTGCCCAAGAACCATTCCAGCCACCACGGCGCTGGTCTTCCAGAATTGCAGTACCAGACCGACGAGAAAGAGCATCAAGGAAAGCTGCAGCAGAATGGGCATCAAGTTCACTATGTCCTCGACGTGCCATTGATCAAAGCCAGTGTGGCGAAGATACCAAGCAGTCGCGCTCTGGCGTGGATTCGATGGCACACCGGCTACATGGTTGTTAAGCCACTGTTTTATCGTGATCCCAATGGATGCGGCCGCAAGGCTTATGACTAGCGCCGAGAACCAGAGTGTATTCGTGGCGATGTCGAGATGGGAAACGGATTCCAGGTATCTCGCCGGGTATCCGGGTACCGTAGAATTGATGGAGCCCGAATTGACAGCAAAGCTGCTCAGCTGTGCTGATATGTGCATAAGGATCTGAGCGGTGGAATCTGTCGGCTGGGGCTGTAGCGTCTTGTAGAACTCGACATTGAACGCGGTGACAACTGCTGAAAACAGACCCGCCTAATCCCAAATTCGATAGCTTAATCAAAGCATGAATGCGCTGAAGTGGAAGACGCACGAAGAGAAGAAGAGTATCTATCCCTTCCTTCAGATCTTGTATGATGTCTTTCTCGTGCTTCCAGAGCTCTTCAGCGCACCGTGCCCATGAAGTAGATGTGTCGAGAGATGACCCCCGAACTTGGTTCTCTCGTGCATCTTCCGATTGCACGGTATCCTTGCGTACAGACGCGACGTTCGGCTTCTCCATGACGCGAGACCGATTTCGCTTCAGCTTGCCACCGCCATTGATATGCTGTTTCTCGCCGTCATCTGCAGTACGTTTGAGAATTCAGAAGTCAGAGCGGTTCCAGAATTTGGAACACTCGCATACCTGTCCACTTGACACCAGGGTCATAGCCGTCCATTCCAGCAGGCGCATGCTGAGCTTCTATATCAACTGTAGACTACAAGCTCCTGTCAACACTGTGAGGAATATGTGCTTTGAGCTCACACCTACCATAATGCGTGTTACAGGCTCACTGACAGGATGCGGCGAGGGAAGAAGGAGCGTGTAGATGCAAGGGGGCTCGCGTTGACGTATAGCAGAAAGCTAAACCATCTGATAAGAAAGAAAGCAAGACATCAAATTGTTCAGATAGTTGCGTGGTTCCTGCTAGCCGGCGAGAAGGCGTGCGGTTTCGCATGCAGGCACTTCCAGAAACACAATGGTCGTAGTTCCTCGCTTGCAATCCATCTCCATCATGGATCGTGCCTAGAATCTCAAAGCGTTACACGTGTGCGTATTATCCGAGACTAGCGTACAATAGCATGCTGCATCTCACCGCGCTGTTGGATATACGTCGCAGTGCCATATCGTACTTTGCAACATACTAACAATCGTCGACGACAAGCGGGCCTGCTGTATCATTTGCAAGGCGATACGTTTAAGCGAAGGTTCATAGATAAGCGAGGATTGATGGAGGAAACATCCTGCCCCGACCGGAAAAAAATATCACTCGAAAGCGATTCGGTCTCAGAGATACCGAAATGGCAAGTCTTCAAGTCGCTCAGAACAACACAAAGACATTCTGATGCACGACGACGGTATACCATGTTACCATCACACGCAAAGGCTACAATGTTTTAATGGACGTACCAGACGGGCGTTGTAACCAGGCCAAAAATTTACAGCAAATGAGATCGCAGGCCAAGATATGTACGGTGGTTGTTTGGCGTTGTGGGTCCACACTAAATTTGGTCGGAATGCGGCGTGACTGCCTGCCTTAACCATTTTAGACCGCTTATGACGACCCATTGCTTGCTTGTGTTCTTTATCACCAACATTCAGCTGATATCTAACATTTTCAGCTATCTAGAGGTCACAAGGAACAAGAAGGATGCTTTGTGGCACCGTGGCACGGCAAAGCTGAGCTCTGCCCTGGAAGTTTCTCGACTTGTTATTTCGTACTACTATTCCCTCGAACTTCTGGTGATCAATGATCATCACCATCAGCATTCACAACCACTACTTAGAAGGCGGAATTTCGGTCAACTAATATGGAAAGTATGATCGATATGCATCCGTCCCCGGCATACCCTATATCCTTGTCGGACCATGGTCTGCTGAGCATCAGAAAATAACTTCTCGGAACCTCGATTTCTACAAGCTACGGTCTCCCGTAGAGTTGCTCTGGGACCACTTTTCTTGAAGACAGTAAACCACGCGCCTCGTGTGAACGGTGGCAAGATGCAATTCGATACCTGGGAAAGTAAAGCCCACATACACTCTGAGCGCGAAAAGGCAATTATAGAGCATTTGAACTTGAAGCTGTGGATTATTGCATTCTCTCCGGCAACTCATACCATTCTCTAATCATTTTCTGTTCAGAACCGTCATATGTGATGTACACAAGCATTTCTAGTAGTCGAATTCGCAATTGAGAGATGCGACCTGGATGTGACCTGAATTCAACCACGATCGGTC
Organism: Laetiporus sulphureus 93-53; assembly: GCF_001632365.1. Classification (NCBI taxonomy): domain Eukaryota; kingdom Fungi; phylum Basidiomycota; class Agaricomycetes; order Polyporales; family Laetiporaceae; genus Laetiporus; species Laetiporus sulphureus. Next base: position 335,694 of record NW_024468531.1, on the reverse strand, counting down.
AGCCTCATTAGTCTTCAAGGTCAACCTCCTCGCGTTCTAGCTATATCTCTTTTTCCCCTCACCACAGACATATTCCCTAGTGCAATACCTTCTCTCATCATGCCTGGACTACTTCGCATCTCACACTTATTCTCACGCGCTTTGATCGCTAACAGCCTCCACAACGCTCAGGCGGTATCTCTCATACTGTGCGACCTCCTTCCTCTCAATGGATTCTGTACCAGAGTGCCGGATCAGATGGTATGTTATCTGCGCTGACATCGGTGCAATTCGACGCGCTTTATTTTACACATCTCCTGCCAGAAACGTCTATCCGACAACATCCAGGATATTCTCTTTCGCAGGAGTTTGAACGCGGCCTGCAAGTACGCCTGGAATGCGATAAACGCGCAATATACCCAGCGCAGACATGAAGAGCGCATTGCCTTCCTCGAGGACCGGGTCAGCGCGCTCTCTACTTCCCGAGTCGCTCTCAACCTGACACTGGACAACATGCGCACTGCACTGGCAAATGGGAGAGATGAGTACGCTGTCCTCGGGACAGCCATCGTGGAACTTCAGGGCGAGAAGGCAGAGGTTGACACGCGCCTCGAAGAGGCACGGCTGACTATCAAGAGCGAAAACGCGCGTTGCCTTCAGCTAGAGAACGCAGTCGCTCATCTGAATCAAGAGCTCCAGCTTACTCGTGGGGTGTTATCTACGGAGCGCACTCGCTGCAAGGGCCTGGAAACGTCCGTACTCGCACTTGAAGGATCTCGCCAACAATTGCTGGGACATCAGGCGGTCCATGCAGACAAGTATCGCGTGGCACAAGAGCAGCTCTCTGCGGTTCTATTTCAAGTGGATGAACTACTCAGGGGAAAGGTTTTGCTCTCAGCCTCTCTCCAGGCGTCCCAGAGTCTAGCCGAGGACATGCACGTTGAGGTAAAGACTCTTCGGGATTCGCGCGAGGCCACCGAGAAGACGCTTGCAAAAGCAATTCTTTCTATATCCGAATTCGAACGGATCGTCAGTGATTTGCGGGAATCTGCCGATGTGTGTAGCACTCAGCTGAAGGTCACCGAAGTTGAACTGCTTCTCGAGCGGGAGAAGCTACAGATCGCCCTCGACAGTGTCGATGCACTTAGGGCTGAATGTGAGGTCCACAAAAGCAACTACCTGTATGCCATGGAGGACCTAGAAGATGAGAGAAAGGCTCTGTCTACCGCTGAGTCCGCTATCACCCAGGAGCGTGCGGCCAAGGAGCAACTCATCCGTGACATCGCGGCTGTCCGTGAGGAGAATGCTAGGATCGTTGCGGATGGACGTCGTCGTGAGAACGATCTTCGCGCTGAACTGGAGGAAGAGCGTCGGCAACGCACAGAGACGGACAAGGCACTCGCGGAAGAACATCAACGGCGAGTCGGGGAGGACAAGGCAGTCTTTGAGCTCGGGGAGCATCTCTCAGTCATGACGCAGGAGAACGATGGCCTCCGCAAGGAACGCATTCAAGTGCACGATGAGCTGCACAAAGAGCAGACCTCTGATCAGCACTATCTCAGCGAGATCGGTAGCCTGAAGACGGAACTCAGCCAGACAAAGGAGGAACACAATGCCACAGTCGACAGGCTACACGCGTTCGAGGATGCATCTCAAGCTCGTTGGGAGGAGGCCATGGAGGAGAACGACCAGCTCATGAAGGATAAGAGCATGCTCCAGCAGACAGTGCGCCATCTCATCGAAAGCAAGGAATCTTCCGTCAAACGCATCAACGAGCTGGAGTACACCATCGTGCAGACCAATAAGCAGCTCGACAAGACGACGAAGGGGCTGGCCGAGTCCCAAAAAGTGTGTGTGGCGGTAACAGCGCAGATGCAAGTAATGGCTCAGGAGAACACGGACCTCAGAGCATCGATGAACATGATGAGCGGATCTGCTGCCTCACTGCAGGAGGCTCGTCGCACGAACAAGTCAATGTCGGAAGAGTTAGCCATCTGCAGGTGCCGTAAGGCGCTGAAGAACATCACGAAGGCGAATACGGAAGAGCTGGAGAATGAACCAGCTAGCCAAGCTGAGCACAGCAGGGAGTATGTGAAGCCTGCTCCGGCAACGCGCCGGACTAGCTTCTTCTGGTACTAAGCAAGTAGCCCTCCCACCGAGCAGCGCTGAAGCCAGCTGGCCTTGACCTTGGGTATCAGAGTCAACTCCTTATAAAACTGCCTGTGGATGAGGTATTCTGACGGTGATCCATGGGGAGTTCGCTCTCGTCAAAGATGCGGTTGGACAACACCGACACAGTAAGTCGTCATCATCGTTGCTGTGTAGGTGTTGTTGATAGTAAACGCTGCAGGTCGCACGATCGAAGCGCCTGCTGACTGATGCCTGGGCACTACGCGGCTTTCAGTCGGTGAGGACTACCAGTCCTACGTCGTGGTGGTGAGATCTTTGGGAGTGGGAGTAAGAATGGGGGGTGTAGCTCGAGCCGGAGCATCGTCTGCCTTTGGAATCTGACATTTGTTTGTTTCTCTCTTTCCAGGTATCTCGTCTCGGTATTGCATTCGGTTTTGTTCTCTGCTATGTCTGTGGTTCTCGTAAAGCTATTGCAGTGTGTCTGCAAGAACGTGCGGCCAAGATAGGTCCGTCCACATTATCGAAAATGCGAGATGTGAACTCGCGCAAGTGTTGAAAAGTGTCCATGAGACGAAGGATGCACCGCCGCAGGTGCTGGTAAGCAAGTCGTTGAAATAGCGATGGGAAACATGTCGGTGTCTAGCATAGGTTCCTGATGCACCGCAGCGGCTGCTCATGCAACCGTTACCTATTCTGAATGGAGTGTCCTCAAGCGCATTGCAACAACTTCCACGTCTGCATTTTAGACTGTTCAGCTAATATGCGGATACATCATTACGCACTTGTACAGATCCATCGCTGAAATGAGATAAAATACTTCGATAAACAAGACTTAAAAGCCCACACCGCGGGTACTCTTCTTTTGTTTCTTTCTTTTCGAGCTCGTACCTGTCCCAGAGCCGCAGCCGTCATCGCCTTCCTCCCAGATTTCCCGCTTCTGAGAGGTAAGTAGCTTCATGAGCTTCTTTTTCTCTGCGTTCTGCCGCGGATCCTCATAAGTGACCCGGACGCTTTTGTCTTCTGGGCGCCCGCTAGGCCGGATCTCTGCGCTGATTGCAGGGTTTGGCCTGTCTGCCTGAAGGGGTACAGGTAGGACCTCTGGGTCGACTTGCAGAGGAAGTTCCAATCTAGATCCGGACTTTGAGAACATTAGCGAGAAAGCAGTAACGCCAGGACGTTGAAGCTTACAGCTGTCCGGGTAGGTGGTCGTGACCGCTTGCATCCGGTCGGGTTGCCTGTGTCAGAACCTTCGTCCTCTGTTGACAGTCGCTTGCCAAGCAGTGAGGTTACATTTTTCTGCAGAACCTTTGCTGTGTCGACGGACATTTTACTAGGCGATGGTGGCGCACTTCCAGAGCCAGGAAGCAGTTTCACGGGCGACGGCGACTCCGACGACGGAACACGGTCTGCTTGTATATTCGTCGTGAGCTGTGCCAGCGACGACTGTCGACTATCCGCGACGAGAATACGCTCGGACGGGAGGCCAGGTTCTGTCTCAGTCTCGTCGGTGAAGGTCGTGGCTTGGCTGAGAGGAATCGCCGTCACGGCGGAGGATTGTCGCTTGAGAGGTTCACTCAGCAGTGCGTTTGGCAGCCCGAAGACAGCACGATCCTCTGCCTCGACTTCGTTTTCGTGGTCGATTGAACCAGGTTTTGATTCTTGCATTGCCTTCCGTTCCTGATCCGTGCCCGAAGGTAATTCTGGCACGAAGTGAGGAACGTGTATGTAGATGATGAGCGATGTCAATAGTTACCGTTGGTGATGTCTTTGATGATAGGATCTGTGGCCCTCTGCTTGCCTTTCGCCCTACGGCTCACATTCACATCTACGTCCGTGGGTGTCTCTCTGTTATTGTCAGGCTTGTCCTCTACAGTCGCGGGGGCTATCACCCCTACCGTCGCGAGTTCGCACAACCAATTCATATCGACAACAGGGATGCCCCACTGGCGCGCCTTGTCCGCCTTTGCTCCGGTGCCTGAGGGACAAAGCAAATGTGTTGACTGACGGGAAAGGCTGGGCGCCACGTTTGCACCTGGCACGAGGGGTCAGCAGGAGCGGTTTGAGACGCGACGTGACAGATAACGTACCAATAGCACGAGCGAGGCGGCCGATCCAGCATACTTCTGACTGATCTAGACCAGAGTAGCTGATGCTCAAGTGCTCCGCCCCTACAGAGTTGCTTCAGCGCCTTTAAACCTCATCTCACACTCCACTGACTCACCAAGGACAGGCAGCTTGACTTTCAGCGGTGTGAAGGCGACATGCTCCTCCGGCGGACATATCCGCTCGTCGAAGATGCAACGTTCTAGCCAGCACTCAGTCCGGTACTTCGTGCGCTCCATTTCGTCCATCTCCGTTTGGTACAAGGAAGTGCCGCTGCATATCCATCCGCGTCAGCGTGCCAGCACTCAGCAGGCAGTATGCACGGACCTGACTAGCCGCACGATGATGAAGTCCACTTCTCCATCATCGTCATCCGAGACGACGCGACCACCACAATCCTCCACTGCCGTTTTAACCGTCGTCCCTCTAGCCTCTCCCAATGCTCGGAACCTCAGACCAGCGAACAAGGCCGACGACCTGCTCGCCTCTGGCGACATTGTCTCGTCATGCATTCTTCCCTTGCCCTTTTCGGCGGCACTGAGCCATCGACGAGAATCGATGGATTCTGTCTGGGACTGAAGAGCTGACGAATGAGTGAGATACGAGGACGACCGCCTCGGAGTAACAGAACGTCCGAAGGGCTGGCGCGGAGCAGCCTTGTCGTTTGCTACAGGAGCGAAGGACTCGGTCCGCTTTAATGTCGACAGAACACTGGCAGGCTGGCCGCCGTCGGCACCGACGGATCTCCTCATCGCATTTCGTCGCACCTTGCTCCTTGTCGGCGACGCCTCCCGCGCGTGGGCCTTGCTGCCATTCTCGCCCTGGGCAGCGACCGACTGAGACTTGGACGGGCTGCGGATGAGCTTGCCGCTCATCACCTCGAAGCCGCGCGGTTTCAGGATGCTACCCCACATCTCCAGCATCTCAGCTGGTACGCGTCGCACGGACACAACTTCTTCTTCGTCGTTGGTTGCTCCGCTGAGGAGATCATGGGTAGCCGCTCTTGTCGACGAGATGTATGAGAGGGAGTCCTCTGGCACTGTGGAAGACGGAGGTGGGGGCGGGGTCGCGAGCCTGAGCTCTGCTCGACTGATCAGAATGCAGCACGAGCTGGAGAGTTTGAAGACTGCTTACCTTCATGTTGTACCCTTCGTGGAGGTGGGGGACTTGACACCTTGTATCTCTCTTCATCGAATTTACCTGTCGAACTGTCGGGACTCATACGAACGGAGGCGCACCAGCCTTCGCTCACGCACCTCCAAAGTCGAGCGAGTCCCAGAACCACTCCTCCCATACGACGTGGATGCTCGCTTCGCGCCGTTGGTTGAACTTCTCCGCATAACGCATCTTTTCTGTCGTCTCGTCGTTGCCACTGGCGCAGAGCAGGTGCGTCACTTTGACGGGGCGCTCGATGTTTTTGACGTATTTCCCGCCATTTTGAGTGACGAGCCGATTGATCTCCGTTCGCCGATGGATGTCTTCGATGCCCGATACACATACTGTGATGCCCGAAAAAGCCGGCAGGCGATGTTGAATCTCACTCTGTTGCGAAAAGCCAAGTCAGACGGTGTGGAAGAAGACTGGCTAAATGAATACTTGCCTCCTTGAAGTCCACATCGTCGCCTTTGAGCCAGACCTTATGGCTCTCAATGACCCATGAGGGATGCATGATGGGAACCTTGTTCTCCAGAGCGCACTGATGACATCTCATGAAGCAGGGAGAATTGCACCAAGAGATTGACATCTTACCCTATATTTGGCGCTCCCGGGTTCCAACGCTAGGAGATGAGTGACCTTGTCTGTGAGGTCGTTCGAAGATGTCGCCCCCAACTCAATTGCCATCTTGAATAGGGTTGTCTGCACAGAATTGTCAGCGTTCATGGATGTATAACGAGCGGGAGATCAAGGTTATATGGACCCTAAACATCGAAAGCGGATGATGTAACGTTCACGAAGGCTATTTTATTCGGATGATTTCCGCGACGTCGATTGTAGCAGATGTTCCTCCCGCCCCTGCGTGGAATACGGGTGGAGGTTCGGACGTACCATATCTCACCTTGTCATCGACACCCGTAGCACAGAGAACAACATTCCGGAACGGACGCGGACATAGGTCTATGGCACTGGTATCCTGGTCCGAATCAACTCCCCATCCTGGCAAATGCGTTTCTTGATCAATATCCTGACTCTTCGATCCGCGTGATGCTGGGGCAGCAGGCCTCAGTTTCACGTTAGGTACCTGTTGAATGTGAGAGGAGCCGAATATCGTCGGAGGTCATACAACGGACCTTGCTAGACTTGTTGCTTCGCCTGTGGGCCATTTCCAGTCCTTTCAAGTGACTCCGGATTCGTGAAATGTCCGAACAAGAAGACGAGATAAGGAATGAGAGACAGGCAATTCGAGGTGTCGCCTGGGTGTCAGTGTCGGAGACGTAGGCAGCGCGAGACGCGAGGCCCAAGGACGCGACGCGAGCAGTGTTCAACGCGAGCGTGACGTGACGGTCTATGGTGACCGGTCGTGTCAAGTGGCGTCACATGGGCCTCTACGTGCGAGGTGGCGCTGGCAGGACTGAACTAAGCGCTGCTTCACGTGGATCACACATCTTATTGCAAGCGTTTGAGGGTATAAGTTATGGGACCTGGTCAAGGAGAGAATTTGCGTGGACGACCGAAGTCAAATAACTTTACAGGACCTCAGGATGGAAGAAGATTTGCTCTCCGCTCGGCATCTCCCGCGACTACGCCACAGTTGCGATCTCTGGGCCTGCCCCTCACGTCGTTTCCGCCATGAAGCTTGCACCGACTCTTGCACCGGCACTGAGAACGTGCGCCAGCAGCCGTCAAATTGCGCGCCAATGTGCTCGCTCTTTCGCAACAGCCACTCCTCCCGCTCATCCTGAGCCCGCACAACCCGAGCCAAATACCCATTTCCGCATAACTCTCCGCCGATCCGCTATCGGCCTCCCATCTCGCATCAAAGGCACTCTTGTCGCGCTTGGTCTCCACAGGAGAATGCATACCGTGTATCATAAACATTGCCCAGACATTGCGGGCAAAATTCTCGCCGTGAAGGAATTGGTGCAAGTGGAGAACGTCCCTGCGTCTGCGGTGAGGACGAAGACGGAGCAGAGGCGGGAGAGGAGAGCACCTCGTGGATATTCGATAGTGGGGTCGAAGCTCCAGGATGCAGACCTGTAATGTTTGCTAAGTGAGCGCACTATTATGGCCAATGGCTTTCGTTTTGACACATATCACGCCTCCTCAGCGCACGCCTAAATTCATTCATATCCGGCATCATATCATTGACATCCAGGGAATATAGCTTTCGACTTTCATGTTTCTTTTCTGCGATCCCGATCTGATCATCATGTCTATCGTTCACACTGGGTGCCTTCATCGTTGCGGTTCGCACTCATCTGCAAAGACTGACTCTCTCCTGGTGTCTTTCTCGAAGCCATGTCCTGTCAGATGGCCCGTGAACTAAAAGTTGCATCATTTTGGTCTCTGTCACAAAACCCACATTTATATCTGCAATCACATATGGGTCGTATCGCGCGTGCATACCTGCGAGACAGTATATAGATCTCAGTGGTTCAGCTTGGCATATTTTTATCGAATCGATCGTACTGTACATACTGCAAGTGCGGCGTCTAACGGTATCTACATATATTATAAGAGCACCGAACTTCCTCATGAGCACTATTCAGCGACCACACCGTGCCAGTCACTACCATGTCTGAGCCATACCTCCCATATGACTTGGTTTACGCGACACTCGAGCACGCATGGTTATCTTGCAGGGATGTTACCGCCCGATGGACACTCTATGAAACGTTGTCCTGCGTGAGCAAGCAATGTCGCGATGATATCTTCTCTGTCATTCTGCGCCATGTAATTCTGGAGACTACTCTAGATTGCACGCGATACAGTAACATCAGGAGGTATCATTTCGACGACTACGCAGAGAATGCTCCTCAGTCTCACATAATCATCAATGTCGATCTCCTTAAGCTGGCCAATACCGCGTCCCGTCCAGAAGATCTCAATGATGAGGCGGCAGAGGCTCAACCAGAGAATACCTACAAGCGCATCATCGATTTGGCTCCTCGGTGCGAATCGGTCACAGCTGTCTTCCCCAACAACTCTCCTGGGCATATAGATATTGAATCGTTGCTGTCCTTTCTGCGATTCATACATCAAATCCAGACGGTTACATTCGTCTCCATATCATCAAATTGGCCCACTTACCTGCACCTCGCAATACCTCTTCAGGTTATCCCTAGCCCCGCGATACGACATCTACGCCTCGGGCAATATCCTCTATCGCAGGATTTGCCCGCAGGTGCTAGCGATCATGACCGTCTGCACACTTTTCCCCGAAATTTCCTTGCAAACTTTCCAAACTTACGCGTCCTCCACATCGAGACACCAACCCTATTAAAAGACCTGCTTTTTCTCGACACCCTCGAGGTGTTAGTACTGGATGCGTGTCCGTGGCACGCACCGTTGCCTTCCATGGTTGGTTGGAACGTGGGCTCTGCTCTCAAGAGGGGGTTGTTAAGGAGGCCCGACGACACGTTCCCTGCACGTCGGATCGTCGTGCGCACAGGTCCAGCACTTCCGCCAGGCTGGACGCAGGTGCAGGCTGCGTGTGTTTCACACGGCGTAATTCTTGAGCGCAGAATTGCCTTCAGGAGTTGGGGAAGGACTGGAACATGAGTCGTCTTGGGCTAGTCACACATTGCTCCTCTCAAACTGCAAGTACGTTCTCATTTATCTCAAGTACTTTGTCGGTAATTGACCGGCATACATAGGTTGACGTTTCAGCAACTACTACGAAGTCATCTATGCGCACACTTTGATCAGTATGCATGAAGGCAGCTCTCGCATTCCGTCATGAACACAATAAACCTCAATTCTCAATTCTGTGTCTCACGTATCATGGATACAGTATGCAATCCCTCAGTCGACAAACGAGCCGCAGCTGAGACCGCTTGATCTCCTCTTTCCATGTAATACTAGCGCCAATCGTCTTCACTTGCCACTTCGCGGAGAAATTTGCCTTTCGCCCTTCCTTCGACTCCACTCAAAGACACCACGCTCCTTCGGAGTATCGTCAGCGCCGTTGACCCACCGTACGCTCCTTTCCGCCCTGGTGCTTGGCTGATTCCCACTTCCACCGCTGCTGACCCCGGCGTCCTGAATTTATGATTCTGTACACTATCTATTCTGGTCGTGATGCTCCACTATGACACCATCGATTGCCCATGATAATCGCGAACTCAAAGACTAAGGGAATTGGATCCCGAAACCCAGTTTTGAAGACCACAAGACCACTCCAGATAAGATCAGAGAATAAGCCGCTGATCTTGTCTGCATCGCGGCGGTGTGCCATTGTGTGCTACAGCGCTTACACCCCCAGACATGGGCCCGTTCTTGACCTTGTAATATGCCATCAAAATCCGGTCTAGTACGGTAGAATTCCTCTATATGACCTGGCAACTGAATGGCTCCGACAGTTATGCACGACGACAAAGCGACGACTGAAACCATCGCGGATGCGTTATTGAAATTAATCCTGAATGAATCAGCCTGATGAATGATGACCATTATAAATCCGGGTAGCGTGTTAAATGCAACTGTTCACCACAAATATAGATGGAAAGAAAGAAAAACTCTTGTATCTGGTTTAAAACGAGTCTCAAAAAACCTGGCAGCGAACTCCATTCCGCGGACAAAAGTTGACGCAAACGAGCATGAAAAGTGAAATTCAGGACGCTGCCACCAATTTCGACTACCAATACTTATAGAGCTGGAGTCAACGATATCCTGGACCGTCGGTGCCCCAGGCTGGTGGAAACTCTGGTACCGCCGGCGGCGTGAGTCGCGAGCGGCTCATCCGAGAGAGAGTCCGCGGCTGTACAGGATACACATTCACGCAAGAATAATTCATCAAACATGAGCTTTGCGCTGAGTGTAATATTATTGCCGTGAGTCATCGTTCATAAATCACAGAAGTTTGAACGTTTCTGCAGCTGGACGTCGGCGAATGAGTTTAGTAGCCACTCGCCAGAGTTCAGCAGGAGTGACGTGACGCAGCGACGCAATCATGTGACCGTGACTCGACGCGCTTGTGACTTCAGTCGGCTGCCTTGTGTAATCCTTATTCCTTATCCAATGTCTCCGATTTCTCTAATCTTATGTACACGAAACAAACAACAATAAAGAGTACATACAAACTAGCAAAAGGCTTGGAGCCATCTAACAGAAAAATCATCTAACGATGGGCGCGAACGTCTCACCGCGACCCTCGCTCCGACACCATGCCATAGGAGCCGCTTGCGATAGGCACGACCACGACCCGGACACTTGCCTTGCTAATGTCTTTGCTGATGCGCGACCGCCCACGCTCAGGCTCCACGTCATCGTGTCTTCGGGATGCCCTGCGTCTCCCCTTGTGTCCAACATCGGGCCGAATCATGCAAAGGAACACCATGGCGGTGAACGCGAAGCTGCCGGCGGCGACGAAGATCGCCTTGGGGTAGGTGGCGACCGTCGAGCTGTAGACCAGGCCGAACAGCAGGGGCTGGAATCGACGGCGTCATCAGTATGTGGCCAGGCTGCAGATCTATGTCGAGAACTCACGCCGAGAATCATCTGTCCCACAGTCCTCAACATTGCGAACAGGCCAAACAGCTTGCCACGGTTGTCGTCGCCATTCGCCTGCATCACGCAGAGCGCCAAGCTGTGCAGCGCCGGGTCCACGCCTGCGCCAAAGCTACTCAGCGAGGTGTACAGGTAGAACATGGCTGCGCTCGAGTCGGGCGACGACAGCGAGACGAGGATGTGCGAGAACATGTCGACCGCTAGCGATGCGCGTAGGAGCGCGAAGTCGAACCTCATCTCGGCGGCGATCTGTGCGGGTGTCTGCGGCGGCTTCTTCCCTGGTACAGCGGGGGCGGTGGGCATTACGGAGGCCTTGGGCTTGGGCTTGAGGCTCACAACGATCACTGAAAACACGAAGTGAGAAGAGGAACGGAAGTGCCCAAGACGAACTCGGACTTACGGGGCATTAACACCAAGAGATACAGAGTCCGAGCGGCACCCATGGTAGAAATGTAATAGCTTAGCTGAATACACGAGTCAGGCGAGCGGTTTCCTGCAGGGTAGTTGATCATACCTGTTCTGCTCCCCAACCGTATATGTGTTCAGCGTACAGATACTTGATTTGAAAGATTCCCTGGTGACCACAGCATGTTTGACTACCCGCTAAATTGCAAGGAACTGAGGAACTTACAGTCGACAAAGCGTACACGAGCAATGCTGACGCCATCCAAGTCAGCCTCCAGTCCTTCTTGGTAGCACCACTGACGGAGTGGATCGTTCTAGGTGCAAGCAACGCGAACGGGCCCAAGAAGCCTGATACCAACCCATGTTTGCCTCCCGCCGTCGAAGCCAATCCATCAGCATCTGACAACTCCTCAGTATGCTGCGCGATAGCGCCCTCCTTTTTTGGCGGCTCAGGGAACACAAACAAGGCGAAGAGCAGGTTGATGAACGAGCAGAAGGCGCTCACGTAGAAGACCAACGTCACGGTTTGCGTCTGGCCATGCGTGCTCGAGCTTGGCGGCGCACCCATGAAAAGCGGGTGCCGGATGAGGAAAGCGCCAATCGTCGGGCCGATGGAAAGTCCAAAGAAAGACACGCCTGTGAACCGAGAGAAGATCTGCGCGCGCGAGCCGTCCGAGGTGCAGTCTGAGACGTATGCGTTGATCGCGGCCTGCAGCGTCTGCCAACCGCCGAGAAGACCCTCGATTGCGGGAGAGATGATCAGCAGCTTGTGCCCGTGTGCCGCGAAGATGCTGTGTGGAGTGGAGACCAGGATGAACATCAAGTCGCTGCAAAGTGACAGTGAGTGAGGACCGCGTAGGTAAACCCGAGCTACTGACGTCAGCAAGAGACCCAGAGTGGCCGCCGACAGCACGCGCGTACGACCATGCAGTTCACCGAAGTGGCCCCACCAGCCCGTCGTCAGAGCTGAGAGGACACCCATAGTGAACGTCATGATCATCTGCAAACGTGCCGCTCCAGATTGCACTGCAGGATCCTGCAGGCATCGCCTGGATGGAATTACTCGGGGATCCGGTTCGTCGTCGTCATCGTCGCTGGTGTTGGATGCAAAATAAATAGGCTGTTCTTGAGTGATACTAGTGAGGTCTACTGGCAGTCTACTGAGATGGTTGCCGCTTGAATCGATATCCATAAGAGGATTATATTGGTAGGTTGTAGTTAGGAGAACGCTGTCATTAGCGCCAGTATGATCGTAGACGTCGCGACCATAGATAGCATTGCAGGAGAGTTGAGTGAAGACTTCTACACGAGGACCAAGGGTCATGCCGCGCTGAATGTGATCCGTGAGCTCAACGACATGTCTCGTGAGTGGTCGAGCAAGGTACGTACCACAATAGATGCAGTGATGGAGAAGGGGACGAGCCTGCGGGTCCAAGCAATAATCAGAACGTGTTCTCGTCTCGGCTTGGATGTGCTAATGTGGTGGCTACATGTAGACCGCCCCGGGTGTCTTGAACTACACCTCTCAAACTTCGCAAGCCCACTGCTCCAGCATCTGCCATTCTGACAATGCTCACACACTTATATCCGCAAGCAACATTTCATATGCACTCAATGAATATTCAACCCCGCACACTCCTTTAAAAATGTTCGCCAAATACCCCCGGCCAGGCAACATCGGTCGAGTATCAGAAAGGACGTCACTGGCGCTGACGCGCGCTCGCAAGGAACGCTCGCTTCTATATCGCATCCGAGATGTCATGCGACCGAGCGCACTCACCAAAGAGGTCTCGGGCGATACCATTTTTTCTTGACTCTATGGGGTCCGCTGCCCAGTAGCGGCGCTCTTTCATCCCCAGCTGGTGTTATCGTTGCAGCGTGCTCGCGCGAGACCGTGTGACAGTTGTTGGCACGAGCGGCGGATCTGACTCTGGAGACGGAGGGAGTGAAGATGGAGATGGTGGAGGTGCCTACGGCATCGGTAGTCTGGTAGGTGTTGTCGCCGTCCGCCATGGCCGCTATGGGGAGGGATGAGGAGAGGCGGACATGCGGCAGCCTTTAGCCTGAGCGTGGTCGTCCCGAATCGCGGCCCAATTCCTGACTAACACCTAACAGTCGCCGGCATGAGATAACATGGCGCTAGCTATTCGTTCCGCGGTGCGAGCCAGTTCGCAACTCGATGGTGGCCCAATCGCCATGGATTGCAATTCATTCTTGTTACCTCGCTCAGCGGAGAGATTCCGAGAGAAGCAGCGGACAAATGCGTCAACAAAAGGGAAATGTGGCCCAAAGTGTGACCACGGCGCGCCGCTCAAGGATTGAATCTCATTCAATCCCCGACACGTCGGAGATTAAACATCTGGCGCGTGTTCGTGTGTCCAGTTTGATCACCGCCGCCGTAAGCCACTTAGCCGCCACACTGCTTATGACCGTCTCGCCATCGTCGACATCGCCGACATGGACATCGACGCTCACCAGGAACCCCCCAAATACAACCTTCAGCCAACAAATGCGCTCGCAGGACCCTCTACTACGCCTGAAATACCGATTGTCTACCTCCCTCCACCAGGTCTCTTTTCCCAGCGTCCACCGCCTGTGCGGAGTACTGACCTCGTTTATCTTGCTCATCCCATGGTGCAGGACCACCCAAGCCGCGTTCACACTTTACCTCTACAGAAGACCTTCTCACTCGATTCAACCTCCTCCCAGCGTACAACAAGTATGTTAGGCCGTACTCTGCTCCCGTGGAGCAGCCTACCTCGACAACCATCAACAAGGGCAAGGGCAAGGAGAAGGAACGGTCCGTGCCGCCTGGATCAACGCCCCCAATAGGAGCCGACGGTACAGAAGAGGAGGGAAAGGGAGAGAAGAAGGCCAAGAATACATACAGGCAGCTCATCAAAGGTCTTCCAGGTACGTGAAATGGCGGTCACTGGTGCCCGTTCGTGACCTCACCAGTCGGGCTGCAGGAAAGCATTCAATAAAGAAGGATGACTACCTCACGACGATGATACAAGTGCCGCCAAAGCAGAGAATAGCTATCAAACGGTTCGACTTGAGGACGCAGCGGGATGCATTTTCGGTCTCCCTGGAAGGCATCAAAGCTGTATGGATACCTTCACGCTATATATCTGGAGCAGTGCTGATGCACATTTTAGTGGAACATCGCCGCCCTCGTCGAGGAGTCACCGCAGGCGCGGGAGGATCGGAAGAAGCGGGTCCGTATTATCGTTCGTCCGATGTTTCCGTCTCACTCACACGGATTGAACTACGCAGAAAGAGCTCAGGAAATTTGCGAAGGCTCAAGGACAGGCCGCACTGGCGGCAATGGGTACACCCCGCGCCACAGGTCTGCCCGTGACACCCGCTACTATGGCTACCTCCATCTCCACTCCCACCGCTGCACACACGCCAGCACGAACCGGCACGCCTAAGCCCGCATCAGGCATGACGCGGACCACGGCGACTTCAATAGCATACCAGAGCGCGAACCCGGTCCAGCACCGAACGCGGACGCCTCTTGGGATTGGCACGCCACATTCCATAGGCACGCCTGCGGCCGGTACGCTCCCCACGCCAGGGCCTACGAACACATTTACACCCGCACGGAGCACGCCAGGGTCGACGCCTGCGCCCGTGGCGGGCCCAGACTCTGGAGTGGCAAAGCGCGGAGTTAAACGCGAGCGGGAATATTCGATGGATGGGGTGCAAATGGGCACGACTACAAATAGAATGAGTGGGCAGGCGCAGAGTATCGGCGTCAATGGTGGTGGAACGCCGAAGCCGGCGTCGGTGGCGGGCGCGAAGGCAGGTAATGCAGGAGTTCGGCCGCGACCGCTCAAAAAGCAGCGCATGGTGCGTATTGGCTATACTTGGAGTATTGTCTCGTGAGTAATATTCTCCGCAGGATGTGCAGGGGCAGTCAAGAGGAATGCCTTTGCAACAGCCTACGCCACATGGGTAGTGCTGATCCTTCCTCTTACGCGGACCGTCTTCCCTTTCCCATCTTGATCGTCAAACTCTCAAGGCGTATCCGATTTGCGCCATTCGCAACTATGTAAACACACTCCATCCCTGAGGGGATTCCTGGCTGCTCGGCAGCCGTGTACGTGTACACAAACCGCGCGACGGAGTCAGTGCGGCGGTGCTTTTCATATCAAGGCTCGTCTGCCTTCGCCTTCGAGGACTAGACTGCCACCTCTCATAGTCCGTGCATTTGTACACGGTTTCAGCAACGTTCCCAGTACACTCAGCCTGACTGATGTGCATTTCTTTCTCATTGTCTGGATCGACATGCGCGCACAGTTCGTCTGAGCATGCCGCGAAACCCGTACGGCGAGCGATCAGTGATTGTACATAGCTTGTTCCATTTATCCTGTCCTCCTCGATTCATCTGCAGTATATTGTCGCCACATTGGTCGTAGCTACGATCCATACACATCGCTTTTACTGTAGATTTGAATGATTATTCTTTTGCCTTGTATTTTTTCGCTTGAAGTTGGTGTGGCGGACAGATCTGCTTCGGATATACACCATCGTTTCTACGATGTTCAGGTAATTTCGAAAGATGACCTCTGAACTGATATCTTGATGTGCGCAACCGCATGTGTAGGCCTCGTCGTCTCGGAACAGCAACCGGCGGTCGCGTGGAATCTCGTGCCTGCTAATATGTTGGGCCACGCCGCCTTGACCTGCAACCATCATGTCTGATTTGTATCGCTCAGCGATGCAGGCACGCATCTCGAAACTGCCTGCCCTCCCGGCCGTTGATGATGAAGGGGACGAGGAGTCCGAGGCCGCGGATTCCTTGGGATCGTTATCCACTGGTGTTGGCCCTGCACCGATGTGAGTAATTACTTTCGGTTGGCGTATATATACTCGTCGTATGTCATGGTTGTAATGTGAAAAACTGTCGGAATGGCTTTAAAGAAGCCTACGGAGAGGGGAGTGACTGCCATGAATGCAAAGCGGGATTGGTCTGGAGAAGGATTGCCCTTTCCATGTGCAGACCGGCAGGCGTTGATGATGCAGACCTGTCATTCATCAAGCACCGCACCTCGTACTGACTGCTGTCTACAGGCCCTCTCGAACACCCAGATCCGCTCGCAAACGGGTCCCCAATGCCTCCTTCGCACCCATTTCCGCATCCAACTTCTTCGAGCAAGCCACCCAGGTCTCCGTGCCCGCCTCGGGGCTGGACGTGCGGGTGTATTATACACCGCCGAAGTTCGCAGATGGTACAGTGATGGTGTGCCATCACGGTGCGGGCATGTCGGCCCTGACGTTTGCGTGCGTCGCGAAGGAGGTGACGGATGTGAGCAAGGGAGAATGTGGCGTGCTTGCACTGGACTGCCGGGGACATGGCAAGTCCTCCGTTCTATGACACGCTGGCAGGCTTTAATTAAATATGCTGCGGCAGGTAAGACGACCCATATTACAGAGCCCGCACCGGACCAAGAGGACTTCTCTATCGACACCCTCGTGTCGGATCTTGTCAACACCATTGAAGTAATATTCTCAGATCGGGCCTCAGCACCTACTCTACTGGTGCGTTGCTATCTACACCATTAGATCGGCATTGCTGAAGTAAACACAGTTGGTGGGGCACAGTCTCGGTGGATCCGTTATTGTCCGTGCGTGTCCTATCCTCCAGGAGCGCCAGTACAGGATCACCGGTGTCGCCGTGCTCGACATCGTTGAAGGTTGGTGGGACACGTGCACTGAAGATGGCTGCATACTCAACGGTGTTGTAGAATTCACGCTCGAAGCATTGCCGATGATGCACAGTCTGCTGGATGCCCGTCCGGAAGGCTTCGACAGCCCGGAGGAGGCAATTGAATGGCAGTAAGCATCGGTGTCCTGCACACGGCAAGCTGATACCAACGGCTTCTATTGTAGTGTCCAAACGCACGTAATCCGCAATCCAGCCTCTGCCAGAGTCTCTGTGCCAGCGGTCATCACACCTGCGCCGCCCGACGCTCGTCCCGGCACTCCAGCTTATGTTTGGCGAGCACCGTTAAGGGCAACCGCGTCATATTGGACAAGTGCGCGTCCTTATGCATGGCACGGCTAATGCATACTGACAGTTGACTCGGTCTATTAGGCTGGTTCACAGGTCTTTCGAGCAAATTCCTTATAGCGCGTACCGCCCGCTTGCTCATTCTGGCCGGCACAGAGCGACTTGACAAGGAATTGATGATTGGCCAGATGCAAGGCAAGTTCCAGCTCGTCGTGATACCCGGAGTGGGTCATATGTTGCAAGAGGTCCGTACACTCCAGTTACCATCTGCCGGCTCTGACAAGGGCGATGTTACAGGATGACCCTACGAGGCTGGCCGAAGTGCTCGTTCAGTTCTGGAGGCGGAACGAACGGGTTATCGTAGGTGTAAAGAAAGTCGGAGAGCTGTAATGCAACGAAGAAACACATTATAGATAGAAGAGAAAGTCTAGTCATCACCAAAGCGCCGAAGCACTGTAGCAGCAACTGTACTGTATAACTATACCGAAGAACTAATACGCTACTTTTCTTCGTCAATCTTCTCCTCCTTACTCGCTCGTACGGGAAGCCCAGAGAGTTTCGACCGCAATGCCTGGTACTTGCGCCGCTGCGCAGCAGACACGCTCGGCTGCACCTTCTCCAACGCAGTGCGGAAGTCGGCAACCTCCACATGCACCCGCGTCTCCGGCTGAGCTCCTGCGCCCGCTGTGCTCTCCTCCATTGCATCCAACGCACCCAGAGTGCGCTTGAGCGCCATCACGCCCGCCTCCCTGACGAGAGCCGCGAGATCTGCACCGCTGTATCCCTCGCACCGCTCCCGCACCAGCATCTCGACTGCCAGTTTGGCATCGTCCCCGCCCAAAGGCACCTTGCGCGTCATAGTGCGTACGATCTCCGAACGCTCGTCAGGTAAGGGCAGGTCGACATACAGCAGCTTGTCAAGACGCCCTGGACGGCACATCGCGGGGTCGATCATGTCTGGCCGGTTCGTGGCGGCGATGACGTAGACGCTCTTGCGCGCATCGAGGCCGTCTAGCTCTGTGAGAAGAGTATTGACCACTCGTGCGGAGGACTCGGACTGTAGGAATCAGACGTGAGGAGGTGTAGAGCGAAGAGAAGGATGATCCCGAGTTACATACCAGACTGTCATCTCGACGCGGCACGAGCGCGTCCAGCTCGTCAAAGAAGATCACACAGGGTGCCGATGCGCGAGCTCGAGAGAAGACCTGTCTCACCGCTCTCTCGCTTTCGCCGACATACTAGAGAAGGTGCGCCCTGTGAGGTAATGATTCTCACTAGCTACGCGATGCGAGGCGTACCTTGTTCAGCAGCTCCGGACCCTTCACGCTGATGAAGTTCGCCCTCGACTCATTCGCCACTGCCTTCGCCAACAACGTCTTACCACATCCCGGCGGGCCCCACAACAGCACGCCGCATGCCGCCTGGATACCGACCGCTCTGAACAGCTCCGGCCTGCGAATCGGTTGCACAATCGCCATATGCAACTCCTCTCTTGTCGCGTGCAGCGCGCCAATGTCCGTCCACGTCACATCCGGCACGGTCGCAAAGCCCTCGCGTTTCGACGACGGCTGCACATGCTTCAGCGCGAGCATGAAGTCGGCGAAAGTGATGCAGAGCGGGACGAGCTGCGCCTCGGTGAGTGGGTCCGGGTGTGCGCGAAGGAAGTGCACGATGGAACTTGCGGTGGTATGTGCCGAAGCATCGAAGGTGGAGAAGGGGACTGGCTTAACCGGGATAGGTGGTGCGGGCTGCGCGTCGGACGTAGGCTGGGGAATATCGATCTGCATCAAGACATCACCGTCCGGATTGGGCGTGAGCTGCTCAATGCCATCTGAAAGAGTCAGAGTACCGTCTGAGATCTGCTTGAATATCCGCTTGACAGCGATGATACCGGCTGCACCAGTCAGTGCTGTGAGGTCAGCTCCAACGTAACCGGGCGTGGCCTTCGCAAGAGCGGTGTAGTCGAAGTCACCCTCTAGACGCAGCTTGGAACACAGAACACGGAGAATCCTGTCATCGCGATACGGTCAGGAAGTGGACGCATTTAACGTTCTGCACTATACTCACTGTGCACGAGCTTCATCATCGGGCACACCCATGCTGATCTCATGGTCGAAGCGGCCCGCTCGACGCAAGGCAGCGTCGAGGGAGTCCGGACGATTTGTCGCTCCGATTACAACTACAGCTTTATTGTCGGTTTTCTCCCACGACATATCTGCCAGAGCGCGGACTTAGTACCATTGACCTCCGAGTTGGTTCTGATTATCCAGAGCTTACCATCCATGCAAGTGAGGAATTGTGCGACAATCCGTCGCTCCATCTCTCGTTGAGCACTTTCACGTTTAGGCGTGATGGCATCAATCTCATCAATGAATAGTAGACAGGGAGCAACCCGCTGTTAGAATTCTTTCAGCGGAGCATAAAGTGACGGTCTTCGTTGGGTAACGCACCTTCGCCTCCTCGAAGGTATCTCGAAGTGTCTTTTCTGATTCGCCGGACATGCCGGATACGACGGACGGTGCAGATATGCTGATGAATGGCACCCCTAGCTCCTATGATCGATGTGAATAGACAGAAAATATCGTAAGTAGTAAGACATACCCCAGCAATAGCATGTGCGAGCAATGTCTTCCCACAACCTGGAGGACCGTGAAGCAATACACCTCTTGGTGGTTGGACGCCGGTATGAATGTAGATCTCCGGGTGACATAGCGGCATTGCGACCAGCTCCAGCATCTTCTCTATACATGCATCCACGCCGCCCAGATCCGAAAGCCGCGTTGACGGAGGGCTGTAGTCCTTCGCAGTACTGCCGGACTGACTTGACAGCTTCATCCGTTTATTGCTCTCCTCGCCAGCCGGCCGAGAGACACGGCCTCTACGCTTTCCACTGACAGAAACAGTAGACCGTACTTCCGTCGCAGGAGGACTTATTTCGCTCTCGACGAGCTGTGGGGTTGCCGCAGACGAGGATGTCTCGGTGTTTTCAACAGGTTGTACAGGCAAGGAGACGTCTTCGACTGAAGGCGTGTTAGAAGCAGGGGTGGGTGCCGATGAGTTGATATTAATCTTAGCACGCCTATGCGTTGACCACAATCCCTGCATGGACTTGTTCAATGCATTCGAGCCCTACCTGAGTGCTTGTTAGATAGGATGGCACAGAGCATTTTCCGAGGACGCACAGATATCTCCATTATGGACTATCCAGCATATAAATCTGATCTGATACTTGATTGTTTGATTGTAGTTGCGGCAGAGGTTGTCGAATCACAGCTGAGGACGATGTTGCTGTATGTACTATGGACCTCGGGATGATTTTCAGCGCCCAACGCACGTGATTTGTCTCTTAGGGTGTGACATTCTCACGTGGACGTGATCTGTGACAACATCCACCGTTCGATTGTCTCTGTCCGAGTATCTCATCGCATTGTACTTGCAATCAGTCCGTGCTTAATATATCAGTCATCCATTTCGTCATCTTGCCGGAATCGACGAGACATTTTGCACCTGGAGAAATGGCTCGAACCGCAGGCCCTGTGGCCCTCACTTCGGTGGCGGAACTTGCCATTTTGAGACAGGCTGTACGCGACACGTCAGTCCACCATCTTTTCCAGCCACAAGGTACCGAGGACACGTTGCTCAACAATCACATCGCGCAGCTGAACTTTGTGTGTGAGGCCTTTTCTTGAACCTGTGCAGCCAACATCGTTCAATAGCCTTGCCCATTTACCATGGCGAGGCATCCGAAGGTCGCACTCTCGCGCATCAAGTCTCTGACGTTCTACAAGGACTCCTATACAACTGCACGGAGAACACAACCACTCCCTCAGTTGATATGTATCGGAAAGCCTTGCAATGTCTACCAGCCAGAGGTGGTGCGGTGTACTAATGTTGGGGGCGAAGGCACAGACGTGGATTGGAAGGTGTGTTCCGACTCCCTGTTCGCGTGGACGGAACGATCGTGGCTCTCTAACAATCGTGCTCACAGTGTGAGGCTGATCTCCCTGAGGCTCTCCGTTTCGGCAGAGTTGAGGTATCGTGTGAGGGCTGGTCCGGACCTGGGGACCCCGACATCTTGAAAGGTAGGAATGGCGGGATCGTGTCGCTGCCTTCCTGACTCATTGTGAACTGACAGGCTCATGTTCTCTCGAATATCGCCTTGTCCAAGTACCAAATGCCCTGCGTGCAGGAGACGAGCCGCTCTTTAGGTCACGTTTCTCCAACTGGCTCGGATGTACGTGTGCAATCTCTCTGCGATGCCACAGACATCCATGCTGATGGTCTTCAAGATGCCTACAACAATCCATCCGCAGTCATCTTCACGATCATCTGGACAGCGTGTCTTCTCCTAATGCTCTACAGCGTCCTGAAGTCATGCTGGGGTAACCGATCCACAAGATCCGGAAATGCGAGTAGATCGTCAAGACCACGTCCTCCGGCGGGTGGTGGCGGCTTCGGCGGCGGCTGGTTCTCCGGCAACAACCCTCCAGACCATCGAGACCCTCCTCCGCCTTACACTAAACATGCGAGCTCGTCCTCTTCTGCCACTGGCGCGCAGAATGCTGGCATCCAGCCAGGCTTTTGGACAGGAGCGGCACTGGGCGGGCTGGGTACGTATCTCTTCAATCGCTCTCAGCGTGATTCCCAGCGCGACCGTCCCAGGCCGGTTCTGTATGACTGGGAGGATAGAGTGAATGT
Organism: Laetiporus sulphureus 93-53; assembly: GCF_001632365.1. Classification (NCBI taxonomy): domain Eukaryota; kingdom Fungi; phylum Basidiomycota; class Agaricomycetes; order Polyporales; family Laetiporaceae; genus Laetiporus; species Laetiporus sulphureus. Next base: position 313,694 of record NW_024468531.1, on the reverse strand, counting down.
GCCCATCCAGCCCATCTACAGGCCGCCTCAGTCGTCGAGGTCGAGGTCGGACGACCGAGGTGAGGGTTCGTCGAACTTGGGATCTATGAGACGCAGTACAGGGATCGGAGGCTCGAATGTCAGATAAGAATACAAATGTTGATAACAGTATGCAACGTGACGACTGACCTGTATAGCACCGCCTTTCTTCCTTCATTGATCAATGACATACGGATTCAACAGCAGCAGGTTCTCCATCAAACCATGAACAGTCGCGGCTCTCTATAAAACAACTGGCTAACATGAACGATTTCTATAGCATGACTATCCTCTCACGGAATTACAACTATTCATACATGTAGTACAATGCAATCCGCGTTAAGCCGGACAGCCTCCACACATCCCATGCTCGCAGCCCCAACAGCTCGCGACGCCCACTCCCCAAGTCCTGAGGACGAGCGATACGACGCTCACCACTCCCTCTCCAAGCACGAATCCGCTAGCGATGATGATGAGGCGGATGCCGCCATGTTCTCGGCCCACACGCGTGTAGTAGACGTGCTCCGCGATGCCTCCGATCAGACGAGCGATTGAGAATGATGGCGTGTTCAGGAAGCCGATGGCGAAGGCGACGCCGGAAGGTATCCACTTCGTGTACCGTGCACCTTGTCGTTGTGCGTATGCTTTGAATGCAGCGATGAGCCCGAAGATCAGGGCGAATGCGATCATAAAGTCGCCGCTCTCGCGTGGTAGCTGGCCGTCGCCTACGAGCAAAGGAAGGGCTCAAGATGGTCCAGTCAGACGAATGGAGATTACCCACGTAGGAGGCGCGCAAGACCAAGCCAGACGTAGGCGGTTGGTGCAGGAAATGATGGCCCAGGGATCTGATAAGCACGGTTATAGAGGGTGTACGCGGTGGTCGTCACGATTATCGACAGGAACGATCCGATGACCTGCCCAAAGAACTGGGCGCGAGGTGATGCGTGGATGAGATGTCCTGTCTTGAGATCCTGCATGAGATCGCCCGCTCTGGGAAAAGGCGCATCTATAAGAAAAACTGGGAGTTTCATATTCGATGTCACTCACTGTTGAGCACCAGCCTCCGCGACGCCGCCTGCGATGATGTTCGCTACGATGTTCCCAGGTTGTATCCAGGCGAAGAACAGTTGACTGATCTTTCCAAGGCCGCTGACGGGATTGAGATCAGTTTCTCCCAGAGCACGCACCCTACATGAAGAGTCATCAGACTGACATATAAAGGGAATGGAAGCTTGCACGTACCCCAGAACGCTTAGCAGTCCACCCATGAGGAATCCAATCAAAGTTGCCCATGGCTTAATGCCCTCATTTCCAAAAACCAACCACACGAGCAGAGTCCCGCTGACGACGCTCCCACTCAGGCCCCAAATGACCCACTTTGTGGGTACTAGCCTGTCTGAAGTCTCTACTTCTTTATCTTCTTTTACGAACTGACCATCAGCAGCGTCGCCTTGCATGGTCGAGCTGAGCCACACTTTCGCGTATAGCACCTCCGCGATAACGGGCATGAGGGACACTAAGCTATCTGCACACATGATCGCGAGCGACACCCAGAGGATCCAACCTCGCGCGCCAGAGGTCATGTCTCCTACAGGACCGGGTGCCCAACCTGCATGCTTCGAAATTGGAGAGAGGATGGCCCAGCCCACGAGCATCCCCTGTGTTACAGTCGGTATAGCGAAGAGAGAGATGAGAACAGAATACGCACGAGGTTCATGCTCAATGTAGTCGGAAAGCCCATGATGATTCCTGTGCATGATGAGCTCCAGCGATCGGCCAGGTGCTCGCATCATACCTTGTCCGATGTACGACAGACTAGGCGTGAATGTCCAGAGCCATTCGCGTGCAAGGTAGTTCCCAAACAAAGGGATAGAGAAGACTACAGGAAAGAAATATGCCGCAAGCTATCAATGTCACGGTCAATACTCTAGTATGCTGATAGAAGAAATGCAGTCCTACGGTCATGACACCCGATGCAGAGAAGCTCCATATCAACGCGCCCCAACTTTCTTGGGTTGCGACTTCTGCATCACCTATGTCAGCAAGTTCTACATGTTCCACAGCTGCTATCGGTGTTGGGATGTCTTCTATTTCCTCGGTAGCAATCTCTTGGTATCCTCGCCGCTGCCGATGAGTGGCATTCGGGGGAGGAATTTGGTGAAGAACAGATATGAGCTGGGCAGTAGCAGTACCGGAAGGAAAAGCGAGTTGCTCCTCGATGATCTATGAGTGTTTACCGTCAGAGTAGCCCCAGTATTCACACTCATTCGATGTACCACTTGCTTGCGGATTGGAGGCGACAAAAACACACTAACACGTGCACATTAGCATGGATATAGACTTCTGAACGAAGGTGACGCACCCGAAGAAAGCGACCGCACAAGACCAGCCTACCGCGCCGAGCCAAGATATGTGCAAGGGAGGCACGCCGTCCCTTTCCTCATCCAACAAGCCGAGGGCAGGTAGAATACCAACAAATCCAGCAGCTAAAGGCATCTGAATATTGCATGCACATATGCTCAGTGACTGCCGTTATGTCGGACCGATTTCAATAACGTACTGTCCCTGTGGCCACGGCGATGGTTTGTAATACTACATTCTCTTGAGGGCTTATTGGTGTAAGGAAGATTTTGGAAACGAGGAAACCTATCAAGGCGGATTGCAGCGACATCCTGAGGAGTTATAGTCAACATCAATGCACCTCCGGCGAGCGCGCGATAGCAATGCTCATTAGGATAAGGCTGATGTACGCACATGCTGATCCATCCCGTCTGCAGCCCGAAGTACAGGTTCGTGAAGCAAAGAAGACATCCAATAAGCAGTCCGGCCAAAGCAACTCTGAGCTATTGCTGAAACGTTATATGTTTTCACAAGAGAGAAGTTGGTGACGGCATACAGTGAACTCTTCTTGGCCGCCATCGAGCTTGTCTGCGCCTTGGCGAGCCCGCCTGCTGAGCCGTCTGTTCAAGCTCTTAGTGTCATCTCCACTCAGATCACAGCAGAGGAGGATGAATACCTTATGCAAGCTGCGATGCTCATCGCCAGCCCAATGCACTCCCAGTAGTGGCACTGAATGAAAGTTGTGCAGATTGGTGTCGGCGGGCACGCATCTCGCTAAGACGAAGACGCGCGCGGTCACGTGGACTCCGTCTCTCAAACAAGCGCGCATCGGCTTCTGGGTCTGAGATCTGAGATCTGAGACTTCAAAGCTGCGCCAGCTTCACCTCTGGACCATCTTATTATGACCATAGGCACAAGATGCAACTTATTACCGGGCCTTATTTAAATGGTGTTCATGAGGGTGTGCCACTCTTAATTTCTTATTCACACGGGCTAGCGAGGCACAGGCTGCTATGGTGACTCTCTGACTCAACACAAGATTTGTGAGACCTGAAAATCTCTCCGCTTAAGATTGCGCCTTGCGATGCCTCATTCTCGCAATGAAAGATGGGTTGAAGTGTGAGCGATTACATCCATACCGTTCCATCAGTACGCATTACAGTATGTCAGTACGCAGCTAAGACATCATCATAATCATAAGGGGCCGTGAGTCCGTTCAATGGCGTAAGCTACGAAAGAAAAATACGTTACGTGAAGTCCATCTAACAGGTATAGCAGTCGATAGGAATCATGAGGTATCGCTAGGTACCAATGATGAAAGAGAAGTCGTTGCCGAAGCTTTTGTCAAAATCAAGAGTTCAGTCATGTAGATATCGTTGGTATTCCTTGCCTATCGTCAGTTTGGGCGAGATGGCATCGCCAAAGCCCAGTTACCACATCGCATCTTGATCATAATTTGAGTTTCGCCAGCTTGTCCCCGATCTCCTCCAGCTTGTTCCCGACCTTCTCCAATCAGTTCCTGATTGCCGCCAACTCGAAGGCATAGCAGGGAAGTGCATAGTAGTTCCCGTGATCGGATCCGTCTGCGTGGTCGTCACGCTCGAATGAGTATTGCTGTTCTCTGTCCTCGATGTCGTCTGAGACGTGATGGTGCCAGAGACTGGCGCCGACTGCTCATGCTCTGGTAAGTTAGCAGCTGGGAAGTCTGGCGACTGCTCGATAGGCGTCATCGGCGGCCTCGGAGGGTTGTACAGTGGCGACGCAGGGCGTGAGGAGTGGTTCGACCCCTCTCGATTAAAGACAGCTGAAATTGGCGGCGAGCTGACATCGCTTGGGTCCTGTTGCCTTCGTCTCCGTCCGTCCTCCGACACCGAACCTGAGCTGGAACTGCCTGTGAACCCTCGTGAATGCGTAGATGGTCCTGACGACGAGCCGGAACCAGTAAGAACGGACGCAGGATGAGAGCCGGGAGGACTGAGCGGTGAACGCGCGCCCAGGCGTGAGTGCAAGGACCCTTGCTCAGACATCACTGCGTCATGAGGATGGACAACCAATGGCTGCATAACGCGGTCAGATACTCATTCCCCATCAATTAGGCGATGTACGCACAACTCCAAAAGTCATCCTCCTTCCCTCACTGTCAGTCGCCAAGCTCCGCCAATTTCTCTGAGGACGAGGCGGCTCATCTTCCAAAGTCTCCGCAGAGCTACTCTGCGAGCCATCCGTCGCGTGCGAGTTGCGCCACGCGCGCGGGTTCGGCATGGCAGCGGCAGGACCAGGAGGAGAGTCAGGGCGAATGGAGGGAAGAACGTACGGCTGCGGCTGCGGCATCTGGATGCGCCCGCTTACGGCAGTAAATGGAGACGCTGGACGTGGGACAGGGAAATCCAGAACATCGGCTGCATCTTGAGGTATGTACATGCTTCCCCGGGACATTTCAGATTGAGAGTCTTCGTAAGACGGTGGGACGTCCGGTACAGGGAGAAACCCTCCAGGGAATCTGCTCCGAGGTGTCTCGCCATAGGATGTTGAGACGGAGTCCTGCTGCGAATCGCTCCCAGAGTCGCGGGGCCCGGATTGCGCCGACCTAAACGTTTCCACAGAAGCAGGAGCATCAGCATAGGAGGCCGCAGCGGAAGACTGCGCACTCGCGTACACTGTGTTCCCACTCACTCCGCTCCTTCCACTCGCACTAACTGACGAGGTTGGCCGGACTCCCCCGACTGTCAGGCCCAATCCCGGCACCGCTAGTCTTGTCTGTCTTCGACTAGCAGCCTCAGGACTAGTTGGTTCATGTGTCGGTAGAGGCGCCCAAGAAACCGGCCGTGAGTCCGGTCGTGAGCGTGAACCATTACGAGAATGGCGAGAAGGCGTGCGAGTGTAAGTATCCTCGCTGGGCGGGTCATTCTCGGTCTGGGTGGCGCTGTATGATTCCTTGGGAGAGCTTAATCGTTTGAACCAGCTCATGCGCGGTAGATTGGCCAGCTTCCCAAGTCCAGATGGGCTAGAACTGAAGCTGCTGCTCGGACCAGCCTCGTCCTCTGACGGCCCTGAGCTGCTGATATTGATGCGCTTCGGAGACAGTAGGTCCGGCGGATCGTAAGCATTTGGGTCGCCCAGCGTCGCAGAAGACTTCTCAGTGGATTTTTCAGAAGAGAATGAGACACCCTGCATGGTGGACGACATCGAAGGGCTCTCGGCATGATGCATGCCTCGTCCGAGATGGCGCTCGTCAAAGTTCGCGAAAGGCGCAGGCAGCGGAGGGGAATCAGACCTGCGTGGGGATGGCCGTACGATTCGCACACCGGGCGCAGACATCGGCGTCGGTGTATGCTGCTCGTCCCTCATTCGCGCAAGCAGCTCGCCACGGGGAATGATGGGTCCACCGAGTTTACGGTCCGAGTGGCGACTCGAGGGCGATCCAGATGTCAGCGCAGCAGAAGGTGGGTCCATGAGAGTGTCGCTACCCTGCGTCATATCGTTCGACTCGTCGTGTGTGTGCTGCCTGGTAAGGAACGGAGAACCTTCATCGCCGCTTCCGCGCGGGGATCCCTCGCCCGGACTGTCTCCGCGTACATTTTCATGCTCCTCCTCATGCGCCTCGTCCGGAGAAACGACCTGCCACTCCGTCCAGATGGGTGTCTTGCGGCGCGACGAACGACGCGACAGAAGCGTCGTCTCCCTGTTCCAAAAGCTCGATTCCTGCGGAGATGCCTCATCAGCAGGTCGGATATCGTGGTTGTACTTTCGCAATAGCAGCCAGACGAGCAAGGCAATGATCAGGAGAAGGGCGCCGATGATCGAACCAAGAACTGCACCCAGCACTTTGACCGAGATGCCACTGGAGTTTGCTAATGCGATAACTGTAGGTGATGATGAGGCAGATGAGGAGGCCGAAGAAGTGCGAGAGGACGCGGAGGTAGCAGTGGAGGATAGAAGTGTAGACGAAATTGAGGAAGATGAGGATATTATGATAGCAGTTGAAGAGGACGGCACAGATGACGACATAGATGTAGATGTTACAGCCGACGACAAGGCTGTGGACGCTGCAGTTGATGTGCTACTCGACACCGAGGACAGCGCCGTGGTAGGTGCAGTTGGAGGAACTAGAGACGGAGAGTGCGGTGATGCTGTTGACAGCGGTGTGCTCGTTGGTCCAGGCGATGTAAGCCCACCCCACGTCCAGTCGGAATTGAGAGGTATCTAATATGCATAATTAGTCCGCGACATTCTCCACCGTCCGGAACATGATTCAGAAGCAAACGAAATAGCGAGTTCAAACAATGTCCGCTCGGTCTGACAACAATGAACCCAAAACATCAGATGGTTCACGATGACGCGCATCTTAAAACGCTATCAAACCTCTAATCAGTCGGCCAGATATCGCCGGTCAGTCGATGGTCTGCGCATTTCACCGCCTCGATGATCACCCGTTCAAGGCGGCCTCGAGGTAGCGGCACACTATGTCACGACAACGATGGAGCACGGCTAGCAACTCCGCAGCTCTGCACCCGAGGAATGAACGCCGACTGCTGTGCAGATGCAGAAATGCGGCAGCACGTTTATACGCGTACATAATGAGTTGGCCGGCGCTTGTGCAAGAAGCGGCTTGTTACTTCCAGAAGATGGTAGCACAAGCTGCTTGCAGACGCAAGCTTCAGCTGTAATTTGAAACGCAATGAAGATAGAACGAAGAGCACACTCGCTGAAGAACAATAGATTATCCACTCTGCCATAACGACCCGCTGCCTATCGCAAAGCACCGTTCTCCCGGATTGGATATTTGAAGGGGGTAACACTTTCGAATGCAGAGGAGTCATCCACTCACACTTGGACCATAATATGTGAGAGGTAGCTGCAGCGTCGCAGATGAAGTAGACAAACTCCCGTCTGGTTCGGTGATAACGGTAGTGGAAAGTGTAAGCCAAGAAGGAAGCACTTGCGTCGGAGCAGTCATTACAGAGTAGCACAGTCAGTCTCAGCAGTAAGCGTCGTGATGTCGACAACGCGTACGCGTCAGCAAGGGTCGTGAGTGAACACCCTGGGAGGCGTCGCATCAGCCGAAACTTCGTGACACGGAAGGTGTGCCTTAACACTTACGAGCGAACACAGTCAGCCTATCCGCGCCCCCACAGAGATCTCAGGGAAGTCTAGCAGCAAGCCTGAGTAGCCAAGCGGGGACGGGAGGGGAGCCAGGGAAGACTGCACCGTGTACGACAGAGCAAGTGGAGAACAAGCCCGGGCGTCTGATGAGATTCGGAACGCGCTAAGTGGGCATCACGTGATGGCGATCAATAATTGCAAAGTCTTGGTCTGCAACGCTGTGGCCCATCATGTCCCATCATCAAATTGCACTTCCAGACAAATGGAGTTCGCAGAAGCCACACACTGGCTGAATAAAGGTCATGGTTCGAGCATGTATCGCTTCTCTGGGGGCTTGTCGGATTGTCTAATTGAAGATTTCTAACCTAGTCGGAAGCAAATTTTTGCTTCCGAATATCAAGTTCCAATTTGCACGCTTCAAAATCAGCAGACTGCGCTTCAGCGTTGGAATTACATGAATAAACGGGTATTTCGAGCGATCTCTCCATTGATGTGTTCATCGATGATCGTTACTCGCAGCATCAGCTCATCTTTCCGACCCATATGGGATTGTTGACAGCGACGGAAGCCGCCATCACTTTATCTCAGCTATCAACATCATATTCACGGATGACTGCATGACGCGGACGTGCTGGGTGTCATGGGTTAACACTGCAAATAATGTTGAAGCTTCTTCACGTACGTTTTAGATGTAGTCATTACTAGCCAACGGTGACCACAATTGACCTGCCTGCCTGTGAAGTATAACGCGTAGCATTGTGTCGATGTCATTGACAGCTTGGTGATATTAGGTCGTACAGGCCACATGAAGAATACGCAGGCGAAACCACGTTGCCCAGGTACTAGTACAGCGCGATTGACGCGTTTCATGCATTCACTGACTTGTACAACGGTAGGCGGCCAACAGTTAGAGGAAAAGACTTCATTGAACATGTTAGAACAGCGTCTGCACGCGATCGACGAGTCCACGCACAATGCTGTCGAGAGTCGAAACGTGTAAACGCAAAACGCAAATGCGCATGTCGTTAACTTTCCAATGTTGGGCCATGGCCATTGGCGTCAAAAACGTTAGTCAATGCATCATAGGCCTGATAGCCGACTGAAGTTGCAATGATATCAAGTCTGTTTATTCTCTTGACTCGCATTGTCACGAACATGTGTATGAATGGCGTGCAGACATCACTACGCTATCAAATTCAAATAAGCTATACGTGACTAGCGAAGAGAAGGTTCAGGAGCTCGCACTGTCCGACGTAATGATCTGGATTTTCATTTGCAATTTTGCGATGGTTACCATATGCCACGGTGAACCCGGCAACTTCTTGAGGTCAATCAACGGAGCTGCACAGCAGCCTAGACATGGGACTGCAAGTTGTGCATATAAGTGAATCTGAAGTGGTTTTTTTATGAAGCGAGCCTGAGCACGACCGCATTAATCGGGAGGTCATCAATAATCAATAGTCATCATGTGCAAATCTCTCATATGAGCAGTAGAAGCAGGTCATCCAATCTGCACCTGTTCAGGATCATTCAAACGATGCTGCCGGGTGTGTGACGGAGCGCAGAGGCAGAGAAGGCGAGGAACGTTTCACAGAAGTACAGCGCATTCTTATATACCTGCCTTATCTAGTCATGAATAGGTCTGAGCGCTTACCAAAGGTGGGACTTGTGGGGTGCGCGGTGCGCAGTGAGCCATGTTCCGGCTGAGAGCTCGCCGTCGCCTTCGACGGCCGCAACTCTACATGATATAGCACTATCGTCATCTATGGCCTCTGCAGCCCCTGTACTATCCGTAGCGGATAGGAATGATATACACAAGTCCTGCAAGACGCTAGAGGTCGTCGTGAATGTCCTGAACGATTACTGCGAGGCGGCAAATGCGATACTATCTTTGCAGAAGAAGCTAGCGCGAGCCCTGCGGGATGCATCATCCGTGAGATGTGTTGCTGAGATTCCAGGTGCGCATCAGTGTACATGATGCCAGCGACCTGCCTCATCGTGACCCAGCAAACGCGCTGAATGCCAGTGCGACTATCTTCGAGACTCTCTCCGATATTGACTCAAGATTCGTCAAACTGGCTGATAAGGAGTGCGATGGAATCAGTGCAGAGCTCAAGAAATGGTTTAAGAGGCTCGCTGTGAGTGACAACGCCTGTGATTTGCGTTCGACTGCTGATGTGCAGAATAGAAAGAGGAAAGAGCGCACGATGATCGCATAGCGAGCGCCAATGCCAAGATCAAGCAAGCCGGATTACAGTACGAGAAGAAATCCAAGAAGAATCCGCAAGGTGCAGCAGAGGAGCATACACGCTACATTAACCTTCTCAGTACACTCGGTCCCGAGATTAACAACGAGAAATAGTTAGTCTGCCGCGCATGTGAACCACATGGCCGTACACTTATCCTGTCGTTGCAGCAATCATGCGCTGCTAGTGACCCGGAAGCATAGCGGTACTATGCATACTCTGGCCGCGTGCCTATCGCGCGTCGCCGACGGCGAATGGTTGCGCTCCTGCGAAGGTGTGAGGCGCTTCTCTACTACAATCGGTCAACTCGGAGAATGGCGCACATATTGCGAGGCTGGGTGGTCTGGATCTGCACCCGCAGATCTTCCCAAAGCTGATGTGCCCCAAAATCAGTCTATTCGATCTATCCCTCCAGTGCAGACGAACGATGATGTTACACCGAATGCCGATAACAGCTCCAGAGAGCTGAAAGTACCTCTCGGAGATAGTCCTGCTCCAGAGTACTCGTCTCGCCATGCCTCTGAGCAAGACCTTGGAGCATCATCAAGAGCGATCACACCCTCTGGAGATTCACCTGCTGCATTGCCCCAGTATCTGGCTACGCCTGGTAGGAAGTCTCCGCCAAGGCTCACGGTTGGCAAGAATTTGAATGATTCAACCACTTCGCTGGCATCCTTAGCTTCGTTCCCATCGCCGCCGACTCACTTCCCACTTCCGCCCGTACCCAGAAGTCCCGTGTCTCAAGCAGATGTCATGAAAAGCGAATCATCTTCAGGCCACCGTCCGCTCGTTGATACTACGTTTCCCCGTGTTGCTGAATCGCCCGCACAGCTGACACCAACAGAAACATCTCATCAAGATCACTCACCGGCTACGTGGCATTCAGAATCGCCTGCTTCCGATATATCTCGCTTCCAAGTGCAGGACAACATGCGAGTCCACGAGACTTCCAGTGCGCATGCCTCAGTGAATGATCATCTAGTAAAGAACTCGGACCCGCCTGCAGCGAATGCCACTGCAAGTGAGACCATACTTCCCCCGGTTGTGGAAGCTCACGCACGTACGTCTCTACCGGAAGTGATAGATGATGAGGACCATGATGTCGATTTCGGCGTGAAGAAGGCCGTCGAGAATTTCCCAATGTTAAATGCCAAGAATCTAGACGCTTCGATCGCTCCACCAGTTCAGAGGAGCGATACAGGAAGGAGCAATGGGAGCGTGGTTGCTTCTCTCAGGGATCGCTACAATCGTCCGGTGCGTCGTTTATTCTACTCATCGTGACATGAGAGCGGTGCTTACTTCATTCGCGCTTCTAGGCGGAGTCTACGTCTCCAAAAAGGGAGGTTCCACGATTGCCGACCAGCGTCTCTCGCTTGGCTACCCAGTATGAGACAAGCGCAGTAGCTCCAACGTCCCCTTCGCCGCCACAGAATCGAAGCCGAGCCTCTACAGACATGACGCGCAGGATACCCCCTCCCGAGTCAAGCGTCCTCCCGAGCGCTGCTAAGCAAGTCGTCACGGGGCATGCACCAGCAGCTATCGTGGACGATATCGCGATCAGACGGCAGCGCATCGAAGAGCTCGAGGAGCTCGAGCTAAGGGAGCAGGAACTCGAGCTGCGTATGAAGGAGCGCGAGATCGGACGGAAGGCGAAGGAGCTCGAGGCGGAGCGCGCTCGACTGCTCTACACTCGCAGTCCGGACAGTGGCCACGGCAGCGATGCGACGCGGGGAGGTATCGTCAACAGACTGTCCAAGTACCCCCAACTGGGCTCGTTCCCTTCCCAACCTCCGTCGCGGGCACAGTATGTCGTGCATTCGTACAGCACGACTAATCTTCAGCCCCAGCCGACCTCGCCGCCCACGTCGAGTCAACAATCGTCTAGCCAGCCTTCATCTCCGCTCTTTCGTCCAACAGACCACGCACCCTATTGTGGCTGTGAAGCCTGTTCCACGTCAAAGTATAGGTCTCAGGAATCCTCGCTCGGCGCGGCTGACGTGCGACCACGTCAGCCCCCTATCATTGGAATCCGAGCGGAGAAGCCAAAGGGCTGGATCCGGAGGCTGAGTATGCCTGTAGGCAATGCTTTCTCCTTAGACTCGAAGAAAAATCTGGGCGGCGCTGGCGTTTGGGGTGGGTCGAGCTCCAGGACTAGCCTTGTCCTTCCTGGAGAAGACGGTGTGATGCTGCAGAAGACCATCACGGGCGGAATTAAGAATCGGAGCACGACAAACCTAGCACGCCGGTGATGATTCGTACTATTTATATCTATGTTTGCTGTATGACCTGCTTCCTTTATGGTGTGGTTGCCTCTGCTTCGTTATACCCATTTACGTTGACGTATTCGTTCCGATGACCATAATGATGGCGATGACATCGCTTCGCTACGGAGCCTACATGTACATTGTACATTCCTATATATCCCGAACTGTATAGCTCAACGCGAAGACGAGATTGTTCATCTTTTTGTGTTGATGAACACCGATATGCACAATAAACGTCGAGACGGGTTTCCGTTAGCGAATGACTCGGACGTGCAACAATGTGTTTCACTTTTGAAGCTTAAGCTTCATGCTTCATGCTTCATGGTTCGTGACGATCGGAGCTGAATCAGATCTCCGAGCGACCTTAACAATTATGAAGCTACCGATTCTCTGCTTCCCGAGCCCTGCTTGAACACCTTGCGTGTTGGTACCGTTTATTAACTGACGGAGGATCGGTGACATATGCGCCTAAGTTCGCAGAAGCGATGAGGCGGAAGCTCTCTAACAACCTTCCTTGTTCATACATTGGAGCTGAGCAGATGCATGGTGTTATATATCGGTGGCGATACTCTCCAACAAAGCGTCGTCTCTGTATGCTTGAGATGTTGCTAGGTGCTCAATGCACACATCGACTACGCGCAGGAAAACGGTAAGGTGCTGCTCTCGGAGGATAGGATAATTGTTGCATTCTCGCCGCTTGACTGCAGGAATCTTGCACTAAACTGTGACTCCATATAGACTTAGAAAAAGTCCGTGTAGCCGTTGAAAACTATGATACAGCTTCATCCGCTCGAAGTTCCGGAAAGTCCACCTATATGATACAGTACCAAACCAAGTCCACGAGAATGTGTACAGTCCGCTTGTCAAAGCTAGTCCAATCTTGTCCATCTTCTACTACACAAAAACTCGATGACCTGTCGACGCACTTTCCAAAGGCTCATTGAGATGCTTTAGAAGGTGTGGTTCAATAGGTCGTGTCCGTGGAACAGCCGGACGGCTGGAGCAGATGGGCGAGGAATCCTCGCACAAACGAGGTCGTACGCGCGCCCGTGCGCCACTTCCTCCCGTCATCTGTGTCGTCAAGATAATGACTCGTTCAACGTTTTCTCAGACAACATTTAGGCACTCACGCAAGGAGCAGTGGTTCTTGCCGGTGACCGCCCACCTGTAGCATCCTGCAGTACGGCAGCGTTGAGCGGGCATGTCGGATAGTGTTGAGAGTAAGAGGGCGAGTTGGTATTGATACTGCTTGACGAGGTGCGTTGTTGAGCGGTGCGGTGCGATGGTACTCTGCAGGTGTTGGGTAGTCCCTTATATACCTGGCGAACACCTCTCATCATCGCATCAGCCAGACGTCCATTTCTGGGCCGCTGTCGTTGCCGTCCATGCCCAAGGCAAGGACGGTAAGACAGCTCCTTGGGCGAGTATCCCGCTGTTCTGGATGTCCAGACGCTGAGTCAACTTCTCACGCATGCCTATACTGGAGTTCGCTTGGACAGAGGGAGTCCCAACCGGTTCAATCGAGTCCAGCATCTGATAGCAGCCCGCTGTGACTCGTCTGTCCTTCGACGTATCGTTTTCCCTTGCAAAGTCAGAATTCAAGAAAACGGAACAAGAGCTCGAAAAAATATTGATCTGACCTTTCTGTGGAACGATGGCCTTCGACGATCTGATGCGCTTCCTCAGAATCGTAAGTCATGTCTGTGCTGATGCTTGAGGTGCGTAGCACTGGATTGAACACGTATTGCATCTTTGTATACGCTGCGTTCAAAGGAGCAGCAGCTCTACTGAAGGTATATTCAGCCGTCACTGTCAGCCCCGCAGGGGATAGTCATCGCCATACTCACGACGGATTTGCCTGAGCCTGGATAAGCCATCCGCTGCACCAAATTACTGGTATGACGAATTCCGCTATCCAGGCTGCGCGTGCAATTTCGCCCGCAACATTCAAGCGCAGTTCAAGGGTCTCGTTGTTTGTGGGTCCGCACTGATCACTGATAGGCCATCTGGCCGATCGTATTGATACCGCTGGCACGGAATGGAGACACGACCCATTCGGGTCACCGGAGCAACCTGCATGAGAATATTTCACCAAACCTACTTTTACTGACCATCAAGTCATGGACCAAATCTGTTCAGGCTGGGAACGCCGCAGAGGGTCAACAGTTCAACGTTCAGTGCCTGATGGAATGGACATCAAACGGGGCTCTTACTTCAAGCCCAGCAGATGACTCGTCTGGGAATATCAGCGGGGCTTGGATTTCGGTGCCGTTCTGGCTGACTAGGTCCCTCCCCTGGATGCATCCTAGTGGATCTTGTCGCAGCGCCACAGACGCGTCTCGGCACACGTGTGGACCCGGAACGCGGTCACGTTATGCGTCCACTTCAGTTGGTGGCCGCAAGCTATAAGAGCTGATCTTGAGAGACCACCGCCAGCTTTCCCTGCTCTTCTCCCCCTTGCCCACTCCCCTCAGCGTGTTCCAAGCCATGGCCCTCTACTCCTGCGATATCTTGGGCTGCGCTCAGCCTGGCGTTCGTCAAAAGGCGTGCCTCATATGCAACCGCCGTCTGTGCGCCACACACCTCAAGCCAGAGCAGCACACTTGTCCGACCTGGGAGGTCAGTAGTCGCGACTCTAGGTACCTTGATGAACCTCACCATGCCCATGAATGTGGTAGACGGATGAAGATGGCTGCCAAGAAGCGTCCGCTCGCGCCGAGCGTGAAGAGATCAACACGCTCATTGCTCGCATCAACATCGGGGCCTTGACGGCGAGAGCGAGCGCTCTGCGCGGGGGCATCCCGTGTACTGTCCCTCCGCTTGCGTACGAGCCTGACGCGCTGCTCAAGACTATGGGTGGCATCAACTACCACGTCAACGTCGAGTTCGAGGACGGCGTGGCATGGTTCTGCCGTATCCGCCGACGGAACGCGTCCTCCCACCCCGTCGAGTTGCAGAACCACGGTCTTCTCAGTGAGGCCGCGACCCTGCGTTTCCTAGCGACGACTTCTGTTCCCGTCCCGAAAGTGCACGACATCGCCACCGATGGCCCGGAGAACCCGGTCGGGGTCGGATATATCCTGATGGACAAGCTGGCCGGCACGCCGATGATATGGGAAGACCTAAATGACGATGGCAAGAAAAAGATACTCGAGCAGCTCGCTGATATATTCATCGAGTTAGCACGATATCCTTTCCCCGACATCGGCTGCCTTGACGAATCCGGCTCGCTGTCCGTCGGCCCCTTAGTGTCGGAGAGCGCTGCAAAGCGAGATGCACTTGGGCAACTGCACCTATTGGGACCGTTCGCACGCAACCTCGACTATCGCAAGTCGATCGTGAGCCACCACCTCGACATGATTCGCAGCAAGGAGACCTACCCTAGCAGCTCCGCCGATGCCTATCTGGTGCACCGCTATCTCCTAGACTGCTTGGCGCCTCTCATGAGGTACAGAGAAAGCGATGATCAAGGGATGTACTACCTCAAGCACATGGACGACAAGGGCGACCACATCCTCGTAGACGATGCTCTGAACATCGTCGGGATCATCGACTGGGAGTGGGCCCAGACGACGTCGAAGCGCGAGGCGTTTGCTGCGCCCATATTCCTGCTCGACGTCCAGGCATTCTACGAGGGCCGGAACGAGCTGAGCCCCGATGAGGAGATGCTTGCATCCATCCTCGAGGATGTTGGCGCGGAGGAGCTCGCTGCGATCGTGCGGGATGGCCGAATCGAGCACCGTTTGGCATTCTGTGTCGGAGGAACTATGGATGACGTGGATTCTTTCCCGGCACTCTTTGTTGGATTCCGTCGTGAGCTGGGATGCGCGAAGCATGAGGACACCAAGGAAGAATGGGAGTTCTGGCAAAAATCTGCTTTATCTTTCTATAAGGACGACGCAGTGCTGCTGGAGTTGATGCGCGAGTCGGACGGTGAGCTTTGACAAGGACGTCAAGGATTTGGTTCGAATGTAAGATTGTGATACGTCGAAATGCTTGGTATGACAGAGTGTGTATATATATGATAGCCTCCGTGGAAAGCATCACATGGGATTGCTGAGCTCGCTGATCCGTCTATAGTACTGTATCGCCAAAATTTGAGGATCCCATCGTGATCATATCTATTTTCTATCAGGCGAAGTATTAGTCATGTTCACCAGCACTGCCATCATGCCAAGCAGAAATCGACTCGCCTATGATGCTTAATCTAGGTGGAATGTAATACGTCTATGTTGATACGTCTAAAGTCTACCATCTATGTCTATGTTGATACATCTAAAGTCTAACATCTATGTCTATGTTGATACGTATAAAGTCTAAAGGAACCAATTAGAACATCTAAATTGATGAATGAAAAGTGCTCTTCATGAATTGCCATAAAGAGACACGCGAGGAGCGATTCCTATCGGTGTACAGCTCCCCGATAAAGACACACGCTTGGGAGACCCGCGTTCTGCAGCCGCTAATAAGGCCGAAATCCCTCCAAAGTCCTTAGGCTGTTCTGGCGCGTATCGTTCGAAAGCAGTGGGTTTAGCATACGCGATCTCGGCTGTCGTCATCTGTGAAGGTCACGTCTCAGACCAATCCTATGAAACCGTAAGAGCATAAAAGAAACGAGAAGACACGTACGAGAATTTCAGCTGTGAGACCTTTGACAGGGGAGGCCGAGCTTCGGAAGCGATGCATGCGATAGCTGGCGTCACCCAAGAACGTCAAGCGCCTGTCGTCCGAGTTCTGCGGGAGGGATCATGCATCAGTGCTTGCAAGACAACCTTCTAGTGAAATGCATACGTGAAGCTCCTCCTCATACGGCCAGTCTACAGATCCCTTCTCGGCCAAAGGCTCTTTTCTGACGATTTCAGGTTCCAGCAGCGCCTCCAGAGGGTGGTTGAAAATGTGTTCCACTTCGTCCTCGCTAGCCTTCAGCCGGTCAAGTACAGATACGTCTGTAAGGAGTGCAACTACCGGCCTGACCACGATCTTCCGGTTGGACAGGAATGGTCGTAGAATTCCAACAGTATGGACAGCAGGACAGTTAAGAGGCAAGCCGACTTCCTCGTGAGCCTCTCTGTACTGAAGAAGAATGTTGAGCGCGCGACGTGGGTAGAGGAAATGGAGCTTACGGCAGTGGCTATGATGTTCGCGTCCTCTTCGTCGACTTTGCCTCCTGGCAGTGCGGTTTCGCCTGGATGCGCGCGGAGAGACTTGGATCGCGTCGTAAGCAGAACACGTAGCTCGTTCGCTTTTTCGTACAGTAGGACGAGGACAGCAGCCAGCCTGGACTGCCTTGAGCTGTGCAGTGCTCTGTGAGTGAAAAGAGACGCCGATCTGAAGTGAGGTCTATACAGGTCGACATCCTCCGGCCGGTGAGACCTGAGTCTCTCGATGCATGTTTGCGACATTGGAGAGAGTTTCCCATGCATGGAATGCGAGCGAGAGCAGAGGTTATCTGCAGCCATTTCAGAGTGGAGCGAGGCTAGTGGCGGTTAGGTCTTAGGTCTTAAAGGCGCCACATCCGTCATCCCTGGAATGATTAATGTCACGGTCACCTTGTGACAACTGCTGCGGTAAGGGGTCACGTCACACGAGATATTTTTTCTATACCGCCGAAGGCAGGCCTAGGCGGTCGAAGGTGTGACTAAGTACAAGTGTAGCGATGGACTACCAAAGGTAGGAGTGGAGGTGCGGTGGTACATCATATTACGACCGGGGAAGAAACTATCCAGGGAGATCCAGGGTCGTATGCAGTCAGGGAAGCCTTGGTCCAGGCACTGTCACTATCCCGAAGGAAAACGGCCAGGTCGAACCAGGCGTCTTTGAAACGGAAGAGCGCAGGACTGCGCAGGCCTGGACGTCACACGAGAGAGTGGTACGTTTGTAATATACACTGCTAGGTGACAGTGCGCTAGCAGAACCGTAGAGGTGCCACCTCAAGCCGTCTGTATCTGCAGAACTTCCATAGTGAACGGGGGAAAGTTTCAGTGCCTGTCTCAGCACTTGATATTTATATATATAGATAAACGATTGCAAGACTTGCGAGGCAAGCAAGTTTTATATACACATGTATGACTATATAATTAAACGCGGGTTTTGCTGATCCATTGCGCGATGTCTGAGGCATTCAAAATGGACCTTGAGTCTGCTCGGTCTCCTTCTCCTCTTATGCGTTTTCAGGCCCTTTTTTCGTTCAATGATAATTTGCTTTGACAGGAGGGATTAATTGTTATGCTGTCACATAGTACGTCGCGGAGATAAATAGCCTCGTTACTGAGCACTGATTACTGAGCGCTGAGCTCTCACTTGCGCTCCTCGTGCCAATGGGATCCCAGCATCTCGATTGTCTTCCGTGACAGTATGATAGAGGTGTAATTGTCCTCTGAGGTCTTTACACATGAAAACACAATCAAAGACAGAATATAAACAACGGAAGAACGTACTGTGAACCTCGCTTATCGGCTTACTATGCACTACTTAGTACTACTGCACCAATGTGCCTACTTCCATATGTTCCGCGAAGCCGCTGTTAGAATTTAAGTCTCATATGTACTCATGGCTGGCTCAGCATAGAAGACTCAAAACAATCTAAGTTCCTCCATGAATGAAGGTGATAAGAGTAGCGCGGAAAGTAAATAAGCGCCGTCGCCGAACCACAACGGTTGCCTTTTGCGGGATGGTGCGAGCTCGTGCAGACAATCTCCGCGCCACAGCAGACATTGATCGCGGCCACTATCAGCTGCGTTCACACCTCTGGCTGTACATTCAGTCGCAAGCTTCGTACACGAGCTGTTGCTGTAACTGTACATTGGAAGGAAAGAGACCACATTGCATGAGATGGACAAAGACAATCGAGACGACGTCACCTTTGCGAAACTCAGCGATCTGAAGCTGCTGATCACATTCTGCATGTGCGGCGTGCGCATTCAATTGTCTTGTCAGAAAGCATGTTGACACATCCATCTTTACGCCATAGATCACAACTTGAGGGCACGGGTAAGCTTCGTTCGTATACGGAACTCCTGGAAAACCAGAGTTGCGTTTGCACGACGTGGAACAGTCACCGTAAGTGTACAGTTCAATCTTTCATCAGGAAAACCCAAATCGACTTGTTCTGACTCGAGAGCCTCCTTTTTGACTTGTTCTTGCTGGTACTTGCTAATAAGTGCACAATAAGAAGCTTCCAACCCAGAAAAAAGTTCGAAACAAGAAGGTCCTGAGACTTTCTCGAACTCACTGTCGTTTTTGGTGACAGCAAGCCGACAAAAATGACCTAAGCCGGATTTAGGTTTTGCTGATGCTTTAACCGCTTATCACACAGCTGAAGGGAACTCTCCGACCTCTGCGTTACCTTTCAACTGGTCGTGGACAACAAGCCGCTGACAACACTGTTCCGGACCTCCCACAGCCTGCCACAGGGCATTCAAGAAAGACTACACGTGGGCACGCCACTTGAAAGGCTGTAGCATATGCTGATGGAATGAGTGCATCACATTTCCTATACCATCCTTCCTTTGTGCGCTCATATCACGTTTACTTGTGGGACTCCCAGGTGACCTTGTGTTTCAGCTCCGAGCGCTGGTGGCCTGTGCATGCGAGTGTTATCTCCTGTCATCACCTCATTCAGAAAAGGAGATTTATATGCTTGCTTAAGGCGAGGCAATGCTAGTATATGTCAGCCTTCGGGTGAGCCCACAGCACGATTCCCGCCTGCTCTCCCCTCCCACCACCATCGTCCCTCCGACTGCCCTCCCTCTCCCCCTCCTCCCCGTTGTGCGCGTCCCATCGCCGCTCAGCCCATCGACGTCCTCCTTTGCGGCGGCCCAGCCGTGCTCGCTCGCCGCCCGCTTTACCTCCTGCCGCATAACGTACCTTCCCACCGCCAGCACCCCGCGACCGCACACGCCTTGCGACCCCTCCCTCGACAGTCCGATCTGCCTTCATGGCAGACCGCCTTCCGCAGCAGTATAATATGCACCCAGCCAATCTTCCTGCCGGTCTTGCCTCCCAGCAACTGGGTCTCGTTGATCTGCATCTGAACGTCAATCTTCAGGGCATGCAGTCCTCCGATCAGGCTCGCATGTGGGCTCGGAAGCAGCAGCAGCAGCCTCAGATACTTCAGCAGTCGTTTCGCCCTCCTCAACAGGGTGCAGGCATGATGGCTAATGATCAGACGAAGCAGCAAGTGTGCTCTCCGCTACATTCTCTCCTTTCCTCCTCTCTGCTTGTAGTTCTTTGGCTGTTCCATCACGCTACACACACAGCCTCTTTTGCGCGTTACGAGATCACGCTGCAGCCTGGCCATCCACTTTACTCTTTACTCACGCCCGTCTACTTACGTCATCACGTGAGCGGTCGAGAGTGGTCGTTCATTTGGCTCAGCCTTCCGTTCACAGTCACGGTCGCTGACTGCTTCCATTATAGATGATAGATCTCCTTCGCAGCCACCAGATGCGGCAGCGAGCCAACCAGCAGCAACAGATGGGCCAGCGGCCGATACAGTTTCCTCCACAGATGAACCTGACTGCGTCAGCCTCGCTCCATGAGCAACTACCACAGGCGCAGGCCTCAAAGAATCCCTTTTCGAACACGAATGCGCAACGGCTGCAAATGATCGCCAACAGTACACCTCAAATTGCCCAAATACTTCTTCAGCGACAGCAGCAGCAACAGCAGCAGCAGCACACGCAACAAGCGTCGATGCAATCATCGCCCACGCCGCAACAGATGTGGGAGTTTCGTGCGGCAACGTACCAGCAGATGCGAGCCCGCGCGACAAAACTGCAGAGCATCATCCGCGAGCTTGAGAAGCAGCAACAGGAGCATGGCTCCCGTCACGTTGGAATGTCGGACATGCAGTGGGAGTTTGAGAGAAACAGGATTCAGTCAGAAATCAACGAGAAGAAGCAGCAGTTTTTCGGATTCGTGAATGAGCTGAAGAGATTGGCCACCGCGAACTCTACTAAAGCATCGTTCAATCTGCTTGCCGGCGTTGAGCAGCAGGGAAATATGTGAGCGGTGTGCGTATTGTGCGACGGTTGATCGCTAACATGTGTCTGCTTCAGAAGCGAGGTAGCGCAGCATCAGGGTTCTCCTCTCCCTGTTCAAAACAATGCGCCTTCTGGTCATTCTCCGCCAAATCTCTTTCGTCCAGAGCCTCAATCGGAACAGCAGGCGCTGATG
Organism: Laetiporus sulphureus 93-53; assembly: GCF_001632365.1. Classification (NCBI taxonomy): domain Eukaryota; kingdom Fungi; phylum Basidiomycota; class Agaricomycetes; order Polyporales; family Laetiporaceae; genus Laetiporus; species Laetiporus sulphureus. Next base: position 292,546 of record NW_024468531.1, on the reverse strand, counting down.
AATGCTCCCGCGCAAGGGTCCGTCATGCGGGGGAGCCCGTTAATGATGCCTGGTCAACAGGCCGGGGGACAAATGGAGCAGGCTCCCTAACGAATGCTCGGTACGCCGTTTCCGCAGGGTGGAACGCCGATGCGCACCTCGCCGCACATGCCTTCGCAATTCCCGAATATGCCCTCCAATGAGCAGATGCAGCAGGTGCAACAGAGCGCGCAGATGCCAATGCAAACGCCT
>NW_024468531.1:283061-291005 GCF_001632365.1 Laetiporus sulphureus 93-53 | reverse complement strand
AACATCTGATTCGGCGGATAACCGCGGCGGTATGTCAACATTGCACCTTGTCCCTTGCATGTTAAATGACAGTTGCGTATTAGGTCGTGACGACATTTTGGCAGAAAAAGAGCGTAGAGCAAGGTCAATCGAAACACTTCATTACGCTGGAGAATTTGCGCAACAGTCTCAACGTATTGAGGACTGCCGCCAGAGCATTGCCGTATCAGCGATTCAATTTGCAGGCGTCTGACCATAATGCTCCTCACCCATCTGTAGCTCATTCCTGTCCCTCGCAGAGCAGCCCTGGACAGCCAAGCGGAGCGACCGCTGTCCAGCAACAGCAGGATGCTAAGTTTACACCCAAGCTACCGCAAGCCATTCCCAATATACCTCAGACTCCTCAAATACCACCAGCACCTCAGATCCACCGAATACCTCAGATGCCTCCAGCGCAAGCCATATCCACACAGAATCCCAAGGAGGAGGTTTTGCCTGTCTCAGTACGTGATACCAACATTGTGTGGTGTCTGAGGCGTTCAAAGTGGATCTTGAGTTTGCTGGGTCTGTTTCTCTTCTTGTGCATTTTCAGGCCCTTTTGCGTCCAAGAATAATTTGCCTTGACAGGAAAGACAAATTGATATGCTGTCACATATTTAGCGGAGTTAACTAGCCTCGTTACTGAACGTTCACTTGCGCTCCTCGTGCCAATGGGATTCCAGCATCTCGATTGTCTTCCGTGGCAGTATGGTAGCAGTCTAATGCCGTCTTCACACATAAAAACACCAATTTGCCTGCTTCCATATGTTCGCCAAAATCTCCGTTGCAAGATTAAGTCTCATATGTACTCATAGCTACTTGATTTCAGAAAACCCATGCTTTGTGACATAATTACGACAGACAATCTGAGTTCCCCCATGATCAACGGTGGAAGGAAGGCGACGAGAGTAGTTGGAAAGCCAATAAGCGCCGCTACGGAGCAACCACGCTGGTTGCCTTTTGGGGGGATGGTGCGAGCTTGTGCGGGATAATCCCCGCGCCACTGGCAGCTGACATTGAATCGGATCTCCCTTGCCACTAACCGCTGCGTGCACATCCGGTCTCTTCAGCAAGTTTCTGGCTGTGCAATCAGTCGTACACTTAATAAGAAGCTGAAATTCACATTGAAGATCATACTGCATGAGATGGACAAAGACAACCGAGACGACTTTACCTTCGCGAAACTCAGCGATCTGAAGCTGCCGGTCACATTCCGCATGTATGCGTTGTGTTCCCTGGTCAGAAAACACATTGACGCAGCCCTCTTGATGCGGTAGATCACAACTAGAGGGCACGCGTAAGCCTCACTCGTATACGGAACTCCTGGAAAACCCAGAGTTGCGTTTCCACGGCGTGCAACAATCACCGTAAGTGTACAACCCAGTCTCGTTCAACCGCTCATCACACAGCTGAAGGGAACTCTCCGACCTCTATGTCACCTGTCAGCTGGTCGCGGACAACAAGCCGCTTACAATACCGTTCCGGACTTCGCACAAGGCGTTCAAGAAAGATTACACGTGAGCGTGTCGCTTCAACCATGATGATTCGTGTGAAACCTATAACATGTGCAGATGGAATGAGTGGATCACATTTCCTATACGCTACTGCGACCTTCCTTTGAGTGCTCAGGTTACGTTTACTGTGTGGGACATCGCTGGTCCCAGGTCGGCCTTGCCGGTAGGCGGTTCAACTTTTCGGCTGTTTGGGAAGAAATGGTTCGGTCTGATTCGGTGTCTATCCTAACATCCCTCTCACTGATTCATCGAACATAGGAGCCTCAGGAGAGGGAAGCATCGATTAATGTTATGGCGCGACCGAGAGGCCGACGGCTCGGTAGATACCACGACTCCCAGTAAGGTAGAAACCAGAGACGAGATGGGGAGATTGGAGAAGGTATGTGTTCGATGTTGGGGTTGGATTCCCTGTTGACTTAATATTTCTTTCTAGCTCGTGAAAAAGTATGAACGCGGCGACATGCCAAAGTCGGACTGGCTCGACGCTATGACATTTCGCAAGATGGCAGAGATTCACGCAGTAAGCCTTCACATGCCAAAGTCTCAGCAATCGACACGTCCACTGATGATACATCTCTATATCCCAGGCAGAAACTGAGAAGTCCGAGAACTTATTCTTGTACATCGATCTGCCCCGTTTTGACTTCCCAGTCATCTTCTGTGAACCTGTGCGCCGCCTCCTATAGTATTCCATTCTGGCGTTCTTGCTGACGGTGGACTCAGGATGCCTCAACTATTCCGTCCACGTCCACAGTGGTTGCACAGACGTCGACCCCTGCTCCAGCTGCGCCGCAGTCCAGCTTTGCGACAGATCCGTCACTATGGGCTGTCATCGATCCTGAGGTCGCGCGTGAGAATCCAGTGGAAGACAAGCATCGGCGCCTCGTTCGGAGCCATCGAAGTAGCCCATACGACAGGGAACTTAAGCCCAACGCAAAGATACGGGATGAAATCTCAGTAAGAAAAGAGTCACTTACTGGGATCTAAAACAATAGGGTCCTAATCTCGACGCCCATAGGATATCCTCAACTACGCGCCAAGCCAGCCGCTGACCTCTGAGGAGAAGGATCTGATCTGGAAATTCCGCTTCTATCTCACGAGAGACAAGCGTGGGCTCACCAAGTTCCTCAAGTCCGTGACCTGGCGTGATCCATCGGAGGTCAAACAGGCGGTGGAGGAGCTGCTACCGCAGTGGACGGAGATTGACACGGATGACGCGCTGGAACTGCTGGGGCCAAATATCGTCGACTCACGCGTGCGAGCATTCGCTGTGAAGCAGCTGAGCAGAGCCGATGACGAGGTATGGCCGCCTCCTACTTCCTCTGAATGTGCTCTTGACTGCCTGAAAATCATCCAGGAGCTGTTGTTGTACCTATTGCAGCTAGTGCAAGCGCTCAAGTTCGAGAGCGCCGCGAGCGACCAGAGGTCGTCGCGCTCGACATCGAGCGCAATCTCATACGATGACAGCGGTCTCGCAGACTTCCTTATTACGCGCGCTGTTCGGAATCCGATCCTGGGGAATCGCTTCCATTGGTATCTCATGGTTGAGGTTGCTATTGAGGACCCCGTCATGGCGAAGATGTACGGCAGAGTTGTGTTCAAGTTCATGGAGAAACTGGTTGAGGTGCGATCAGTTTACCTACGTCATTTGAGCGTTCGCTCACTGAACTGGATATAATAGTCGGAGGGTGGCCAAGAGAGACGAGACCTCATGCGCCGACAGGGCGAACTTGTCGACACACTCGCTAAACGGGCAAGGGACCTCCGCACGTCGAAAGATCCCCGCCCGAAGAAGATCGAGAAGCTCCGCGCGTTTCTCGCCGAGTCTAAGAATAACCTAGCATCGATGCCGCCTCTACCCCTCCCACTCAATGCGCGTGTGCAAGTGACGGGCATCATCGCGGAGAAGTCGAGCGTGTTCAAGTCGAACATGTTCCCGATGCTGCTGTATTTTCAATGCGTCGATGGGTCCGAATACCCGCTCATCTTCAAGGACGGTGACGACATGCGGCAGGACCAGCTCATCATTCAGCTGTTTACGCTGATGGACCGGCTGCTGCGGAAGGAGAACCTTGATCTGCGGCTGAGCCCGTACGATGTGCTCGCGACCGGACCAACGCAGGGCATGGCGCAGTTCATTCCGAGCAAGACGATTGCGGCGATCGTGAGCGAGTATGGGACGCTGTTGAATTATCTGCGGGCGCATTATCCGGATGAGGGCAGTGTAGGCACGTATGGTGTCGAGCCGGGAGTGATCGACACGTTTGTGAGGAGCTGCGGTGCGTGCGATTTCAGGACATGACTATCAGCAACTCGTGGGACTTACGTCCGCATTCGATCCACAGCTGGATATTGTGTCATGACTTATCTGCTTGGCGTTGGAGACAGACACCTGGATAATTTGCTACTGGCACCTGATGGTATGTTATCCAGTTATCCAATTTCCACATTGCTGATATGCGAAATCCAGGTCATTTTTTCCATGGTATGCATAACCTTTTAGCCCCTCGGAACAATGTGCTGACTTTTTAACTTAGTTGACTTTGGGTATATCCTCGGACGAGATCCCAAGCCGCTCGCACCGCCCGTTAAAGTCTGCAAGGAGATGGTTGACGCAATGGGCGGTGTGCAGTCCGTGCACTACTCGCGCTTCAAGAATTTCTGCTTCACGGCATTCACGATCCTGCGGAAGAGCGCGAACCTCATTCTCAACCTCGTCACACTCATGGTCGACGCGAACATCCCGCACATCAAGCACCGCGACGTGCACGAGCAGGTGCTGGGCAAATTCTGCCTCGAGATGACGGAGGAGCAGGCGATCGAGCATTTCGAGAAGCTGTTGAATGATATCTCGCCGTTTACAGTTGTACTGGACAGGATGCATGATTGGGCACAGTATTGGCGGAGCTAGGAGCCCACAAGCTCGATGTACTATATCGGTGTGGATACAGTAGCTTGTTATACAATACTTACCACATGCGGGGGCAGTCGGGGGTAGCGGGGTCAGCAGGTTCAGTTTGCGTTTATTTGAAAATTCGGAGGACATGCCATACATGCCATACATGCGTTGTGAACCGCTTTGACAAATTATGCCGGGATATTACCTTCGAGGTCTGTTCTGTTCGCTTGTACATGGGGGCGAAGAGAATTGTCGCGACAATTTATGATATGCATTTGGTTAAAGAAGCTGGTGCAGCAGTCGCTTAACCGTAGAGATAGCTAATATATACTCTCGAGTGGGGTGAGCTTTCGAATGAGGAACAAAGTTGGCTGGGCCACCGCGTGAGCGCTTAGCAGACACAAGGTGGTGTCCGGTATTCGGCCAAGCGTATCGCACAGTAGCCGATAGGACAGATGCCAGCGCTGGACAGTCTTTAATGTGCGATCGTCCACCAAATTGAAGAAAAGAAGACACCAGCATGAGCAAAGCCGCACATCGATGGGGCCGACACGACGATGCAAGAAGCGGCCTTTCGATCTGAGTCGCTCCTAATTAAACAGCAGGATATGAAGTTGACAATATACCCATTTGATTCAGGATATGAAGTTGACATTATACCCATTCGATTTAGGATATGAAGTTGACAATACATCCATTCGATTCGATCCAAGCTCCAGACGCGGTAAGCTTGGTCAAGGTACGTCTGCAGCACATATTGCGGCGTACTCATAAACAACTGATCTGGACGCGATGGGACGTGCCGCACCTCCATGCGGTGGCCGGTGCTGGATAAAGCGCTGACAGCCTGCGGCCTGGGTGATGGTCAAGTGGTATGGATGGAGGCCAAAAAAGGAGAAAACCGAGCACCGTGTGGCGAGAATGAGCGCCCGATGATTGGGCGCGAGGAACGCACGCAACGCAGCATGTGCCGCGATAGAAACGCCGTCCACATCGCACCCCCCGCTGCAAGCACAATTCAGAGTTATTCGAATAGATTATCGTAAAAGAGGTTATCCGGGATAGTGGCAGAAAAGAGGCAGATTTCACGCGATGCCTTTGCCTGAAACGCCGCGTGGGCGTCTAATGAATAGACCAGTGCAGTTCAGCGTGGCGCCGCGGTGCATTTGCGGAAGAAAATACGAGGGGTCTACGTAAGGTGGGTGGGGATGAAACAGAGGCTCACGGCAGTGCAGAGAGAAAGAAACAGGCACAAGGGGTCTGCAGAGGGCGAGGCGAGGGCGTGGAGGGAAAAGAGAGGCGATCGCTACAGTTTGGTTATGTTGAAGCTCCGCTGGTGGCCTGTGTATGCGAGTGTATGTCCGCCTTCGGGTGAGCCCCGAGCACGATCCCCGCCTGCTCTCTCCTCCCACCACCATCGTCCCTCCGACTGCCCTCCCTCTCCCCCTCCTCCCCGTTGTGCGCGTCCCATCGCCGCTCAGCCCATCGACGTCCTCCTTTGCGGCGGCCCAGCCGTGCTCGCTCGCCGCCCGCTTTACCTCCTGCCGCATAACGTACCTTCCCACCGCCAGCACCCCACGACCGCACACGCCTTGCGACCCCTCCCTCGACACTCCGATCTGCCTTCATGGCAGACCGCCTTCCGCAGCAGTATAATATGCACCCAGCCAATTTTCCTGCCGGTCTTGCCTCCCAGCAACAGGGTCTCGTTGATCCGCATCTGAACGTCAACCCTCAGGGCATGCAGTCGTCCGATCAGGCTCGCATATGGGCTCAGCTGCAACAGCAGCAGCAGCAGTCTCAAATACTTCAGCAGTCGTTTCGCCCTCCTCAGCAGGGTGCAGGCATGATGGCTAATGCTCAGACGAAGCAGCAGGTGTGCTCTCCGCTATGTTCTCTCCTTTCCTCCTCTCTGCCTTTCGTTCTTTGGCTGCTCCATCACGCTACACACACAGCCTTTTTTGCGGCCTCTGCAGATCTGTGCTCGCTCTGCTCGTGCTCGTACGTTGCGTTACGCTGCAGCCTGGCCATCCACTTTACTCACGCCCGTCTGCTTACGTCATCACGTGAGCGGTCGAGAGTGGTCCTTCATTTGGCTCAGCCTCCCGCTCACAGTCACAGTCGCTGACTGCTTCCCTTGTAGATGATAGATCTCCTTCGCAGCCACCAGATGCGGCAGCGAGCCAACCAGCAGCAACAGATGGGACAGCGACCGATACAGTTTCCTCCACAGATGAACCCGGCTGCGTCAGCCTCGTTCCATGAGCAACTACCACAGGCGCAGGCCTCAAAGAATCCCTTTTCGAATATGAATGCGCAACAGCTGCAGATGATCGCCAACAGTACACCTCAGATGGCCCAAATACTTCTTCAGCGACAGCAGCAACAGCAGCAGCAGCAACAACAACAGCAGCGGCAGCTCGAGTTGATGAATATGGCGCAGCAACAACAACCACAGAATGGGGCGATTCACAGCCCGCAAAATATGATGCTCATGCAGCAGATGTTGCAGCGCCAGCAGCAACAACAGCAGTCCGAGCAGTTCCGCCAGCAGCAGTTCCAGCAGGCTCAGCAGCAGATGGCCGGCGGACCGATGGCACAGACGCAAGCGCCCTCTGCACAACAGCTTTTTTTCGCGAACATGAATGCGAATATGAACCAACAGCCCTCGGACGTTTCGCAGTTCCCCATGCAGGTCGGACTGCGTCCCCCGACCGCCGGCGGCGGATCGCAACATCCCATGGTTCCCCAGCAGGGCCCACTGCAGTCGACAGCTCAGCAACAGCAGCAGCACACGCAACAAGCGTCGATGCAATCATCGCCCACGCCGCAACAGATGTCGGAGTTGCGTGCGGCAACGTACCAGCAGATGCGAGCCCGCGCGACAAAACTGCAGAGCATCATCCGCGAGCTTGAGAAGCAGCAACAGGAGCATGGGTCTCGTCACGTTGGAATGTCGGACATGCAGTGGGAGTTCGAGAGAAACAGGATTCTGTCAGAAATCAACGAGAAGAAGCAGCAGTTTGCCGGATTCGTGAATGAGCTGAAGAGATTAGCCACCGCGAACCCTACTAAAGCCTCGTTCAATCTGCTTGCCGGCGGTGAGCAGCAGGGAAATATGTGAGTGGTGTGCGTATTGTGCGACGGTTGATCGCTAACGTGTGTCTGCTTCAGGAGCGAGGTAGCGCAGCATCAGGGGTCTCCTCTCCCTGTTCAAAACAATGCGCCTTCTGGTCATTCTCCGCCAAATCCCTTTCGTCCAGAGCCTCAATCGGAACAACAGGCGCTGACGAATCCTCCTACACAAGGGTCCGTCATGCGGGGGAGCCCGTTACTGATGCCTGGTCAACAGGCCGGGGGACCAATGGGACAGGCTCCCCAACGAATGCTCGGTACGCCGTTTCAGCAGGGCGCAACGCCGATGCGCGCCTCGCCGCACATGCCTTCGCAATTCCCGAATATGCCCTCCAATGAGCAGATGCAGCAGGTGCAACAGAGCGCGCAGATGCCAAT
>NW_024468531.1:230150-281701 GCF_001632365.1 Laetiporus sulphureus 93-53 | reverse complement strand
AACATCTGATTCGGCGGATAACCGCGGCGGTATGTCAACATTGCACCTTGTCCCTTGCATGTTAAATGACAGTTGCGTATTAGGTCGTGACGACAATTTGGCAGAAAAAGAGCGTAGAGCAAGGTCAATCGAAATACTTCATTACGCTGGAGAATTTGCGCAACATTCTCAACGTATTGAGGACTGCCGCCAAAGCATTGCCATATCAGCGATTCAATTTGCAGGCGTCTGGCCATAATGCTCCTCACCCACCTGTAGCTCATTCCGGTGCCTCGCAAAGCAGCCCTGGACAGCCAAGCGGAGCGCCCGCTGTCCAGCAACAGCAGGATGTTAAGTTTACACCCAAGCTACCGCAAGCCATTCCCAGTATACCTCAGACTCCTCAAATACCACCAGCACCACAGATCCACCGGACACCTCAGATACCTCCAGCACAACCTCATTCTCAGCCTGCAGTTGTAGCTCCGGTTCAGGCTGGGACGCAATCGCAGCTTCAAGGTCAGTCGCAGGTGCAAACGAGTCCGCGACCGCCGTCGGCGGCGAGGAAACCTCATCCCACGGTTCCTTCGCCTGCTGAGGCAGGACCGTCGACAGCCACGCCACCCGCGCATACTGCGACGCCAGCTGCCGTGAATCCTCCTACACCTTCCCATGTCGCAAGTTCGCCGCAAACGCCACGGTCACCAAGAGGCAAGACGGCGAAACCAAGAACGCCCGCTAAGCGTCGGTCTAACACGAAGACGGCAGTGACGCCTGCAGCTTCTGCGTTAACACCTGCTGCAGCTTCGACCCCTGCCGCCCCACCGACGCCCGCTACTGCTCCCACTCCCACAAATGCTGCTGTACCTATGCCTTCGCCTGCCATGGTCCCCGCGCAATCCCCTGCTGCAGATCTTGCAACTTCTTCAGGGGCTTCTGCTCCGGCTGGGATCAAGAGAGAGCGCGAGGAGGAGTTGTTAGCTGCAAGCGAGCTACCTCCTTCTGCGCCTTCCCCGAAGAAGGTGAAGACTGAGTGGGAAGGGCCGCCGAGCGAGGCGCTAATCAAAAAGCAAGCTGAGGTCGAGTCTATTCAGACAGACGAGGATGCAGCCAAGTTCTACGAGGGCATGGCGGAGCTGTTCAGGACAATGTCCTCGGAGCATGAGCAGGATATGACGACGCTATCGCAGACATTGGACGAGATTCTCAAAGGCTATCCTGGTGACACAGAATTATCCAACGGTGCAGGGCCATCGTCGCCGTCGCGTCTGCCGGAGCCTGATGAGTCGGAGTTCCTTGACTTCACATACTGTATGGAGGAGGATACGGGCTCGAAGGCGCCAACACCGGAACTTCAAGCATCGTCGACGAATCCGAGCCCGGGCTCGGGGTCTGACTCAGAGGGTGGACACGGCTCGTCGACTGGATTCGACCCGGCGCGAATCGCGAGCGATGACATAGAGGAGGTTCCGGACGTGCTACGGCTAGGGTTGTGGAAAGAAATAGACGGGGGTGAGTCGGCATATTACCAAGGATCGGATGCTTGGAAGTGGGATGGAATGATGCCATCCGAGCAAGGGTGGCCGATTTTTGATTCGTAGAGTGCGTGGACGATTTCTCATTGTTTATCTGGTAACTTGTAGGCGCGTTTGTACTGCTCTAGCATGCGGATCTCTTCCTGTGTCTCATTAATTGTCGTGCATCTGCTGTTGTGTCTTGATTATACGCTCTGTATTTCTACGATATCCTAGTCTACCTGCTATCGACTATTGCTCATCTAGATTGAGTGAGCTCGCTCGATTTTTTTCAGGAGCAGGTCATGATCGGACCAGCTTCGCTCAAGCTCGAACCGTGTTTGCTCCTTTTTTGCCCATCACCTCTCTTCTGAGCTGCCGTGAACCTGGAGCTTACGACTCCGCTGGTCTGAATCATGGATTTTAACACCATTACCGAGAATGCCTCAAGACTGGGGGCTCGTCTGCAGGAGACATTTTCGGAGCACACGAGAGACCTGAATCTTGCGAGGACATCCAGCTCAGCCTATCTAGACAATCCGGAGGAGAAGGTGAGGAACATAAAGAAACAGCTCGACTCGAATAGCGATAGGGAGAAATTGGATGCCATGAAGAGACTCATTGCAGTATGTCCAATCCGAGCTGCCCGTCTCCCGCTGCATTCAACGTGCCTTAATCGTATAGCTCATCTCCAAAGGACGCAATGTCTCAGAGTACTTTCCCTACGTCGTCAAGAATGTTGCGTCCCACAATCTGGAGGTGCGGAAGCTCGTGTACATATATCTCCTCCGTTACGCGGAGCAGGAGCCCGACCTCGCCCTCCTCTCCATAAACACGTTCCAGAAGGACCTCTCCGATACCAATCCCCTCATCCGTGCGATGGCACTCCGTGTTCTTTCGGGCATTCGTGTGCCTATGATTGGCAGTATTGTGGTACTGGCCATCAAGAAGTGCGCCGCCGACGTGAGCCCGTACGTCCGCAAGGCCGCTGCTCTTGCCATTCCGAAGTGTTATAGGTTTGTCGCTCACTTTGTTCAGTTGCACACATCATCAACTCTTTGGCGGCATAGTCTAGATTCTTCTCACCAGCCCGAACTCATCACTATCATATCCTCCTTGCTGCGAGACCACTCTCCACTCTCGATCGGCAGCGTTGCTGTCGCATTCACAGAGGTCTGTCCTACGCGTCTTGATCTACTGCACCAACACTATCGCCGGCTGTGCCGCACGCTCATCGATGCGGACGAATGGGGGCAAGTAGACTTGCTCAACCTTCTCATCCGATACGCGCGTACCATGCTTCCACGTCCCAGTATGAACCCTGACACTGGAGAGGAAGAAGTGGATGCTGACTTGAGATTGCTGATTAACTTGGCCGAGCCGCTGTTTCAGTCGCAGAATCCTGCTGTGAGTGCAATGGTGCAAAGTCTGCATCTCTGAGTTGCACGAACGATGACTCGCAGGTAGTCCTCGCCGTCGCGCGGGTTTTCTATTACTTAGCGCCCACCTCAGAAATACCGAAGATCGTTTCTCCTCTGCTTCGCCTTCTGCATGCCTCCCAAGAGATTGAACGCGTCGTGCTTGCGTACCTCGTGATAGCATCGTGGTCGATATGTGTACGTCACTTGTTCACCGTTGCATTTGAGGCTTATGCTCCTTTAGCAAACTCTTGCGCCGTTTTACTCCCGGCTGCTCGTACGTGCAGACGATGTGCCGCCAGTAAAAAAGGACAAGGCTCATCTATTACGAAACCTTATCAATACCGACAATTATCAAGCGCTGCTCCGCGAGTTCATTGTATGTCGCATGCCGCAGGGATCTGTGCAGATGCAGACGAAAAGGCTACTGATGGCTCCTATAGATATATGCAGACGATGCAGACGATGAACTAGTCGCTGATGCGATCCACGCCATCGGGTACTGCGCGCGTATCATACCAGATTCGACGCAACAGTGTCTCACGGCGCTCATGTCTTTCATCCAAAGCAAACATGGTTCGTTCCTTCTGGTGTTTCTTCACCCAGCGACCATTCAAAGCTGATTGCGATTTGTGCCAGACGTTGTTGTAACGAACGCAGTGCTCGTTCTGAAATCTCTAGTACAGATTCGCCTGCAGCAGGAGAGCAACGCGGCTTTTGGCATGTTTGGTAGTCCATCAACGTCACCGCTTTCTATTATCGCTCGTCTCGCCTGGAAGATTGATGAGATCCACCATCCGCAAGCTCGAGCGTGCGTGCTCTGGCTGGTGGGTCAGTACGCCGCCGCTGACCCGCAGCGGAACGGAATCGAAGAAACGCACATAGACGGTATAACGCCGTGGGCACCAGATGTTCTCCGCAAGACTGCGAAGTCGTTTGCGCAGGAGGTGTGTATCATGGGTTGGCATTGCGTTCAGCTGACACAGTATGCCTGTGACAGACCCCCACCGTGAAGTTGCAGATTCTGACCCTCGTTGCGAAGCTGCTCGTACTGTCCCCTACCGATCGCACTCTTGATTTGCTCAGTCGCTATGTGTTCTCTCTGGCACGCTACGACTTGAACTTTGATGTACGTGACCGTGCTCGCATGCTCAGCTCGCTTCTCTCGGGTGTGAATGCCGCTGTGGCACATGATGGAGAGTCGTACGAGGATCCAGGAGGCGTCACACTTCGGCGAGAGCAGGTTCGTATGGTGTTGTTCGAAGGCAAGCTCGGCTTATCAGAAGATATTAGACATGGTATGCATCTGCACTGTGGCCTGCATTTCGGATGATGACATGTGTCAGCGTAGATGAGGAGCGGCTACCGTTTGGCACTCTGGGAGGCATCACTGGCAAGGAATCCATGGAAAGCCGCCTCCCTGACTGGCTCGAAGAGGGCACAGAGCCTTCTCTACGCGACTCCGAGGATGACGTGCCACCCATGCCTGCAGTCACACAAATATCCTCGCAGGGAGTAGGGCCGCGCTCCATCACTGCCAGAACCTCACCCGTGGTCCTGACTCCTACTGACGGGACCCCTCCTTCTGGTTCCTTCGGCCGCCAGGATGGGGCCAAGGGAACTTATACGGATCTGGATCAGTTTTATGCAGATATCAATGAAGAAAAGGAAGACGAGGAAGAGGAAGACGAGGAAAGCGAGAGCGAGGAGAGCGAGGAAGAGAAGAGCGAGGATGATGAGGAGTCTGGTAGCGATGATAACGTCGACGAGAACAACGGGGAAGACAATGACGATGGCCGAATACATAGATAGTTCAACAATATGGTGTGTCCTGATATAGTACTATTAGTTTCGATTACAACGCAACACCCTCCGGAAGCTTGTAGTACAGAGGCTGCGTGGATGTCGTCAGAGAGCGCTGCTGAAACGGAAGACCTACGCACCGTATCAAAGACATGGTAGAAGTGTCCTCTTACGCCCCCGGTCTCGTGATAGTATTCCATAGGGAACCACTGCCGTCACATACTGTTTTAGCAACCATGTACAGGCCAAGCCAAAGCACACGACATACGTGGTCTGGCGGGAGCTCTTCCTTCCATGTCCGGAGGTATCGAGAATCATGGTCATCTACGATTGCACCAGACTCTGGTCGCGGTACGACGAACTGTCCGATTTGCATTTCCGTGTCTGTGATAGTGCTCCTCGACACGCGAGCGTACGCGGTGCGGTAGAGGCCGCGGTAGAATATGTATTCGCACCTGCTCCCGGCGTCATTCAGCTGAAGTAGGGAGCATGACAAGGTTCATACCATCTATCCCAATCTGTCTCGTCGATGTCGTGCACACGGCCGTCAGTTACCATGATCTCATAGGGCGCAGCTTTGGAAAACATCAGCATCACAGAGCACAGTACAAACGGCAGATACATACGCCTTTGTGCCAGTGGCTGCGTGACTACATATCCGAGATACAAAACAGGATCCGGATATGACTTCGACATGATGCGAGCCAACTCTATAGCTTGAAGCTCGCGATCCAGCGGTGTTTCCTCTGAGATGAGACAATCAGGACAGCCAATCACCACGAAAGCCATCATGAATGACCTTGTCCGTTATGCGCCACGACCACCGTCACCGGTGTGCCGTACATGTCCAGCACAGCCTCTATAGCGGGAGCAAGCTCGCCATCGGGAGATGGGAGCAGATGATGAGTCGAGTTGATGATCGGGAACTGCGATACGTGGGGTCAAGACATGGACGAACGATTAAAGTATCGCACCCACTTTGGAAAGGAGGACCGCTCCCCATGTGTGCTTGTTCGGGCCAGGACCGATATCGACATACTGCTTTTGGGTGAGGAGCCTGCATTTAACATCGGAAGAACATCGCGAAACTCACGAAGCCGAGCTCCTCCACCATGACCCGCGTTCTGTGTCTGGTCAGCCATCGAAAGTCTGTAAGCATGAAACCACCCACAAGTCTCGGTTGCCAAACACTGTCCGCTATCACATCGTGCAGAATATCTCCTCAGTACGTATCCCCAGGATGAATGGCGCACTCACGTGTAGGTCCGTTTCCAGCAGCCCGACGACGTCCAACTCCATATCCCTACCGCCGATCAGCATCAGCATCAGCCTCCGCCGTCCCGACCACACTCGCACACACGCACCTGATCAAGTCTCTCATGCGCCGCTGGCTGTCCCTCCCCTCATTATCGATGCCGAAGTGCACCGTCCATATCCCCGCACGGACGAGGCGCGAGCCGGGACGATGCGGCTGAACAACGGCCATTGGCCACCTGTACATCGTCACGAGCAGCGAGAGCATGCAAAGAAGAGAGAGCGCAGCGAAGCTGGCGGAGCGCACAGGTCTTGTCACGCTGACACGCGAAGCGGACACCTTGCCGCGCGACCAGTCGAATGCCAGAGCTATCCCGGCCATCTGTGCGAGCAGTACACTAGAACAGAATAAGATCAGCGCGGATCGGCCACGAAACGACGGCACCGACACTCACAGGTCCGTCCGCTCCCGGAAGTACACCCCACCAGGCACGAACGCATACGCCACCGTGAAAACGCTTGCAAAATAGAACACGATCACTACGAACCACGCGACAAAGTACGTCTTCGCGACATGGCCCGTGCGCGCCGTGCGCTGCAGCACCCCGGGGGTGATCGACATGAGGAACACCGCGAAGCCCAGCCCGCCCGCGTACCCCGGCCAGTCGGATAGCGCGTACAGCGCGTATGCGCTGGCGCAGCCGCACGCGAACCAGAGTGGGTTGGAGAGCGAGGGGAGGAGGAGGGGGAGGCAGAGCCCGAGGGCCTGCGCGACGTGCGTTAGGGAGCCATGTAGGTGCGGGACGGGGCCTTTGATTGGGTAGCCGGTCCAGGACCAGGCGATGAGCGTGCTGGGGTCCGCGATCAGGCAGTGGAGGGTGAAGATGAGCGTGCCGAGGGAGATGGCGTTGCGTAGCCAGGACCCGGTAGACTCGTGCGTGCTTTGGACGGCCGGCGTTTTCGCCTTTGGAGGGGTGCTTGCTCGAATGGCGTAGTTGCAGATGGCGAGGACGGCGAGGAGGAGGCCGGTCTTGTTGTATCCGCCAGATTGCTCGTTGACGATGGGCCACACTGTATATAACTTGGGTAATGCATCGTCGTCTCGGTTAACGTACTATAAACCTACCTGGATTGTTGGAGTGGTTCGCATGTTTTGCAATAGACGACAGCAGGAACCCTAAGCCCATCACTACACAAGCAACTCGTATGACACCAAACGCGACGAAGAATCAGAATCACGCGAACTCACGCATGCTATGATAGCCCACGCCCTTATCTGTCGTGTCAGTCCAATCGACCGCAGCGCCCACATTCACCACCATAGTGGCGAACGCCACGGCAAATAGCCGATGCAGCGGGCTCTCCAGCTTGTACGCGCCCAAGCCCACCAGCGACAGGACGTGCAGCGCGGTGCGCCCGGCGCGCGTGCGACACCATCGTTGGAAGGGCCGCACGCCGAGCAGCACGGGAGAAAGGACGGAGAGGAGAGACAGTTCGTGTCCCGCGATAGCGAGCTCCCAAACGGAGAAGTAGAAGAATGTCGGCGTGAGCGAGGTGAATATCGACCAGTAGATGAAGGCTGGTGGGTGCAGTGTGTCACGATCAATGCACGATCATTGAAGCAACGGACATACACAGGTATAGATCGCTCAGGAAGTTCGCGGAGGATCTCAGTTGGTCTAGGGACGAGCCAGCGGGAGAAACAACCGCAGCCTCAGAGCTATCTGCTCTGGTGATCACTTGGGTTACTTTCTCGACTTCGGAGGAGACGGAGGTCACGCGGGCGGCTAAGGCGTCTGCTGTTTGGGCGGGCACGCTATACAGGACGAAGGTCATCAAAATTCATCATGCGAGCCGATGGACCTGTATGTACATATCATTTGGCTCTGGGCTTCTATCGAGGGATACGCCCATCGCGATCTGGAGCGCGGTGGTTGATGAGGGTGGCTTCGATTGTTGGCGCAAATCATCGTCGTGCGTACCTGCAGATTGGCCGCTTTGACCTCGAGCTCAACGGCCGAGTCGAACATCACATCGAAGAAAATCAGTCCCCACTCGAAGAAGCTGTATTTTGTGTATGCTGTTGGTCGTCGGATGAGATATGGATAGTTCAGGAAGGGAATCGTGAGACGGACCTCCTGGAATGCGGTGAACCTTGTGCTGGATGAAAAAGTAAATCATAGGGATCATTGCTACAAAGAACCTAAACGGAAAGTGAATCATTGTAATCGAGTTCTTGGGCGCTCATTCACGCACGCTGTGGCCATCTGGCGTCTTCTCGGCAATGAGTGCAGAACATGAATCTGAAGAACGCAACTCACCTCCTGCGCAGAGCGTGCGTATATTGCGCGGGAGTATTCGCAATTGACCCGAACATCCATGGTAGGTTGAGAACAATATATCCAATCATCAGGACATCATGTGCATCGTGGTCATCTGTGGAGGTGATATACACCCAACCGCCGCAGGAAAGCGTTCTGATCACGCCAGCGACCATAACGAGCCCCGGGAGCCAGGAATTTGAATTTCGATGGAGGTAGTACTGCATGAGAACCAGCGCGAGTCGCGGTCCTGCAAAGGATTTCTAGTCGAACGATTCCGCGAGACGCCATCGTATGACATACCAGAATTCAGAGCGATCAGAATCTGGAAGACGTTCCGCTCCGGATACCAGTCGCCAATACTGGTAGTGATTAATTCCGATGAAACCAATCGGCAAGAAGCACCCGCTCACGTTGCAGACACTGAGGGGAACCACTCTTCAGGGTATCCGGCAATGCCATTCTTCACTATTTTCTTGTAATGCAGAGCACAGCCTATGAACAGAGCACCGAGAAAAGCCGCGTACGCGAGTATGGTGTGGGCTCGTGCTATGTAGAAAGCATCGAGCAACACCCGAGCAGGTCTCCCGGCTTCGGGGCGAGAAGACATGATGTCCCAGTCTCAGGAGAAGTGTTAACAGAAAGTCGAGCACAGCGCCGAGCACGGTGAGCACAGAATATCTAGAGCGACAGACAGCCGTGCAAATGGTAGACACCGCGAGTCGGCGAAGGGCGCCGTGGGTAGTCTTGGGCCACGGACAAGGCCGTGAGCGCGTCGCGCGTCTCAATCACCCGCTGCTACGCGTTCTGACGCCCGTCGCGCGCCTCCTCATTCTCACAAAACAAAACATCAATTCTACTGAAACTCGTATAACCAACGTGTCATGTAATTCGGAAGAATTGCTATTAAAGTAGGTAACGGTGCTAAGGTCTCGAAGCTTACTGCAGTGGCCAATGTGAGCAATGGCGCGCAAAGATCCTGGGCCCCGTGGTGAACTCTTCATTCACGCAAAGCACGACCCCAACTTTACTTGTGACTCAAACGAAAGCATTGAATATTGAACATGAGGCGTCATAATCTCTACTCTGTCTCGCTACCTCGCCCACGCTCAACCCACCCGCGCCCCAAGCCTCTCTGCAAACCTCCGCGCAGCCCGCCTCACTTCCCCGCGCTCACCCATGACCGTCACCAGCAGTCCATCGCCATCCTTCAGCCCGCCCGCGCCCGTCTCGAGTACGTCGTACCGCCCAAACGCCCAATTTAGTATCCGCGGTCCCTTCGAGAGCCGCACGAACCCCTTCACCCGCCATACCGTCTCCTTCGACAGGCTCCCAAGTGCTTCCTCTAACCGTGCCTCGTCGATCGGCTCTGGCGCGGGGTGCACCTCGTCGTGATCGCTCGTGCACCCGCAGTCCGCACCATGCGTGTGCGTGTGTAGATTGCCCGAGCCAGCGTACACAGTGATCGTTTCGACCTCCTCATGATGCGGCACCTCCGCGCTCTCCGCGTCTGTGCTTCCGAGGAACAGCTTCGAGTCCAGCCCGAAGATCAGCCCAGGGTCGACGCCCTCTCGGCCCTTGCACCGCACCTTCGGCGTCAGGTCGTTCAGCGTGTTCAGATGATCGACGAGGATGTCCAGCGCGCGCTCTGAGACGTGCTCCGATTTGTTCTGCGGGAGATAGATGTCCGTGAGTGCGAATGCGGGTAATGACAAGAGAAGGGGGCGCACGATGAGGATGACGTCCGTGTAGCTCGCTTGCATCCGCGCGGTGGGCGATGAGTCCTCGTACCCTACAAAGTTCTCCGCGTCGATGACGGTCACGATCGCGTCCAGCTTCAGCTCCCCGCCCGTCTCGCGTTCGAGCTCGCGAATCTGGAAAGCGAGCGTCGCGGGGAAGGCTGAGCCCCTACATTATCTACTCAGTGAACGAGAGACTGTGAAGGGAGACAGACTACTGACGAGCACTCGATGATGATCCTGTCCGGGCGGTACTTCTCTGCGCAAATACACATGCAAGTCAGCATGAAAGATGTAAGGAATACGAGAGGCTGGCACGCACCCAGGATCTCCAGCAACGCCGTCTTCATCTGCCCGACCAGAACGCAGCACCTTGCAGCCTATCAGCCTGCATCGACTCGCGCCTGAGCGTCCTCGCGCACTGACATGCATCCGTTCAGAATCTCGCTCACCGCCGCCAAGCTCGACTGCTTCGCCAGCTGGCTGTCCACTGCATAGCTATCAGCACCATCTCAAAGGCAGCGTCAATGCACGCACCCTCAACGTCGCCAAACTCATTCTTGAGCAGGACGACGCGGTAGTCCGGGGGCAGCTGCGGTAATAGCGAGAGGATGATCGACGTCTTGCCCGCGCCGAGGAAGCCAGTGAAGACAGTAATCGGGGTGGGAGTGTGCGAGGATGCGGGTGGGATGGTCATCGTGAAACACTGTCTACAGCGGAGGGGAGACAGTGAACATGGATGCGGGAGAAAGCATTGACTCGGAGCCCTGATCAAGATCGACTTGATGCTGCCGGGCGCTCAATCAATCATTCATCATGGCTCTACTAATATATCAGCGATACTGCTACACCAGTGACTGAGGGTATCTAGATATTTATGCGTACAAATACAAGTCCACCAACCACCCGCCTACCGTCTGAATGACAAGCCCTTCTGCAGGCCCCCATCCGAAGGCCTTGACCGACTCGAGCCCGCTACTGCAGTCGCCCGCCTCGCCGTATTCTCCAATATCCTCGCCCTGAGCTCAGACACAGCCCCGCCCGTCGCCACACCTCCCATCGACCTCGCTTTGCTCCGCGGCAAGATCCCCGCGGCTCCCACGCCCTCGACCCTCCTCCTCTTCACTCCCACGCCCTCTCCCATCCTCCGCTCCCGCTCCTCCCTCCACCTCTCCTTCGCCTCACGCCTGCTCTCCTCGCTCTCCCGCTCGAGCCTCAGCTCCCCAGGCAGCCCAAACCGCGCCTTCACGTCCTCCTCCTCCGCGCGCGCCTCCGCCTCCACCTTCTTCTCCTCGCGGAACCGCTTGCGCACGATGCGCGAGAGGGAGTAAGGGTCCGAGTTGCGCCTGTCAGAGAAGGATTGGAGCGCGGTGAGCCGTGGGAGGGCGACCTGGGTGAGGTGCGCCTCGGCGGCGGTTGTCTTCTCGAGCGTAGCGAGCGGGTCGGGGGGCGGTTGGTTAGGGTCCGTGTCTGAGGCGGTGATCAGAATGGGGACATGGAGTGTTCATGAACGTTTGTACTTACCGTGCACGGCGAACCCGCCGTTCTCCGCCGGATCCCACTCTTCGTCCTTCTGTCGCGCGCCCTCCGTCACGACATACCTCGTGTTCTAGCATCAATCCGCCCAGGCATCCGATCAACCACCAAGACGATAAAGAAGAGGTTAGCCTCGCACCTTCGGATCCGTCTGGATCTCAAACCACGCGTCGCACAGGTGGCACTTGCACCGGAATGCGTAGATCGGCGTCGAGTAGTAACTTCCGATCTTGCGTTTCTCCGCATTGTAGCGCACGCCCATTCCGATGTGGTTGTTGCATGTTCCACTGATGTCGGAGTTCAAGGTTGAGTTCGAGAATGAGCACGGAGAGGAAGGTATATGGACGCACCACCAGATATTGAATGGGAGCTCGAAGCGCACGATGAGGATGCCCTGGCCAATCTTGCGTGCACGATCACCGAGTGCATGTTTGCCTAAGAAGCGGTGTATAGTGTACAGTCAGCATAGACCAGAGGGGGGATGGACTAGCATGCGCACCTCGGTAAGCGTTAAGGCTGCCGTGTTTTTCCCCATCATAGTCGGGTGGGTAATACTTGTTAAAGCCTATGTAGAGTAGATTGTGAGAGCTGAAAAGGCGTGATATCGTGTAAACATACCTTGCATAAGTGGTACGTGTGGTGAGAGAGAGCACAGCTGACAAGCGCCCAATGCCTGATCAATCCATCACTCCGAGTCGGCATTTGCCGAGCCTCAGAACTCTTTTCGGTGAACTCTATTTTCTCTCCATCCACAATCCACGCCTTCAGGTACGTGCGCGTCGCCCTACCGCCTCCCGCCTCCCATACTGATCACGCTTGCACTAGTCACCTTCTGACTCTCCGCTCATAAAGACAAGGATGAGTTACGTCGCTAAAGGCGAGAAAGAATACGATGCGACGGGCGCGCCCCTCCCCGGAGCCAAAATCCACAAGATCCGCATCACGCTCACGAGCAGCAACGTCAAGAACCTCGAGAAGTGTGCGTAGCATAGCCTCGCCAACGCGTACGGTGCTGTACGATGCTGACAAGTTCATATACGGGTAGTTTCGAAAGAGCTGATTGATCGTGCGAAGGACAAGCAGCTCCGTGTCAAGGGCCCCGTACGCCTCCCGACCAAGGTGCTCAAAATCACCACCCGCAAGACGGTACGTGCCTGTCGTCTCATCTGCCCTTAGTGCCGATGCTCACCCATCTCTGCCATGCCAGCCTTGCGGTGAGGGTTCGAAGACCTGGGACCGCTATGAGCTCAAGATCCACAAGCGCCTCATCGACCTGCACTCGTCGAGCGAGATCGTGAAGCAGATCGTGCGTTACAGTCATTTCTGTTTGATTGTTGCTTGTGGCTGATATGTTCGATGGTAGACGAGCATCAGTCTGGAGCCTGGTGTCGAGGTCGAGGTTACCATCTCTGCTTGAGTGTATGACGTTCTTCGCGTACAGCTATATGTTCACGACACGTTCGAAATGTGGGCTTGCGTGCAGTGCTCGCCAGCAGGGGTATCGGACGTGAGCATCCGTGCACTCAGTTGCCGGGAATCGTGACGCGTTCATCCACCTCGTTCGGGTGGCCTGTGTTTAGTCGATGACCATACTCACTTTTCGTTGCTGGGCCGCGGACAACTGCGCATGAGACCGTCACTTCGCAATAAGTTGACGGCATTTGATTGAACAATGCATAAAACGCTGCGACTTTGCCGATGCATTCAGCATACTCGATAGAAGCAACACGGGATATGCGATGCGTATATGTAGTACGATGAACTCAGACTAAGTAAGCGCCCTGCGTGGTACAGGTATGAGGTACAGCTGTCACCACGAAAGCAGCAAGGACCATGGCTGCATGAGATGTATCTTCCAGGATGCTACGCTGGCTCGTGCATCACAGTAGTCCTGACCGTCCTGTACGCTCGTCACTCGGTGATGTTCTCACCATTTGATCGAAGGATGACGCCTATATGTTGGCAAGTGTCTCAACGATACCATACACTTTCACGCGATCCCACGATTTCGTGTTGGTCTTGAGTGCTGTGGTCGAAAGGTGCAGCTCTAGGCTCGACGCGGAGCTTCTTGCGCTTTATCAGTCTATTGCAGCCCATCCAGACTTTATTCTACCATTGAAATATACTGTCCGGATAGGCTCATACTCAAATTCTAGTCGGTGCGTGTCTTGCTGAATGATTCTCTGACAGCTGGATGGGCGACTCGGGGCTTGGCATTCCCAGCTACGCTTGCGGAAGTCGGGTGGCGAGCTGGAGCTGAACGCGAGCGCCACTGTCGTCAGCGTAAACGTAGAAAGCGCGTGGATGACGCTAATGCAAGTGAGCAGGCCGTGTCAACCCTGTCGGAGAAGCGGGGAAGAGTGGATGGAATTTGTAGGGAGATATCGGAGTCGAGCAGATCACGCCGGCGGTAGAGGACGTCGATCGAACTCGATGTGATGATCGATGCCCTAGACTGTTGACGGAAAATCACATGCACGCACATGGAAATGCATTGCAACCGTGCATGATCGCCATCCACTCTCCAATGCTCTCCTACGTCCTCGGCTCAGGTGAGCCCCGCCCCCCCCCCCACCACCCCCCCCCGACCCCCCCCCAGCGACGTCCTATTTCCACTTCCCCATCGAGGACGAGCCCGACGACGGCGATGCCCTCCGCCACATCGCATGGGACCCCTCCCTCCGATCTGCAGATCACACCGATTCGGACGACACTGACGCCCCGCCGACACCTTCATCGTCCACCGCGCCGCGCACCCAAAACAGGACAGTCATACAGGATATTTTGGAGCAGGATGACCTGTACCGGATCCTTGGCCTGCAGCGGACGTCGCGTATAGATAAGCTCGCTCTTCGCCGCGCATATCTCTCTCGGAGCAGGGTATGCCATCCAGAGTGAGTACTACTTCTTGTGCATTGTCTGCGGGATGGATGTATGCGTGTGTTTGAACGCGTGGAGTGGGCCGTAATGCCCGTTGGAGACTTCTCGGGCTTCCATGCGTTCGTTCATGTGCGGGGATTCGATCGTGACACCGTCCCATCGAATCCCGAGACTCGTGACGGCATGTCGCAGGACGAACGCGTGACGCAGCCACCAGCGCGCTTTGTCCTGCGACCACTACTTCTGTGTATTGTCTGCGTGATGGATGTATGCGTGTGTTTGAACGCGTGGAGGCCATAATGCCCGTCGGATACTTCTCGGGCTTCCATGCGTTCGTTCATATGCGGGGATTCGATCGTGACACCGTCCCATCGAATCCCAAGACTCGTGGACGGCGTGTCGCAGGACGAACGCGTGACGCAGCCACCAGCGCGCTTTGTCCTGCGACCACCACCTCCCAACTCGTCTCCGCGACACCACGCATCGTCTTCTTCCCACCCACCCAGACCCACCCTCTCCTTAGCATCTTGCTTCGCTTGTTTTGCTCTGTGTTTTCGTCACGCAGTGCGTGCCGGGCGGGTGTTCCTCGCGCTCTCCCTTGGCACACCCCAGGCACCCGGATTCCGCTCGGAGTTCGGGCCCAGGATGCTCCACGTTTGGCCTACCCCACCACGGCACTGCCTTGAAGAGGCATAGAGCAGCTCACTGCTCCGACATTTGATTTGCCATCGAAGTGCAGACGGCCATGGCACGAGTTCAGAGTCTCGATCGCGCTGTAGCGGTGAATTGTTCTAGAAAAATAGCCTGCGCGGACGTGGCGGAAGCGCACTTCAATGGCTTACGAGTAGCGTATTTACGGTGCTCTGCGAGTGCTTCATCGCGACCCGCACTCATCTACGATGCACGACATACCTTCAAAAAATACTTCCCTCCTTAACATTCGCTAACCTCCACCCCAGCAAATTCCACAACAACCCCTTCGCCACCCGTGCCTTCCAAAAAGTCTCCGTCGCCTACGACGTCCTCTCCCAACCCGCCTCCAAACGCGCCTACGACCGCGCCTCCTCCTCCGCCTCCTACGACATGTTCGCCGCGCGCCCGCGCCCGCCCCCCGAGGACACCTTCCGCGGCGTCGTCATCAGCGTCTTCAACGAGCTCCTCGAGGGCGACCTCGACGTCGTGCGCACATTGCTCAGTGAGCTCCTCCGTTGTGATGATTATGAGAGAGAGTGTGGGTGCTGATGGTGCGTACGTGTATGTGCAGGCGCGGTGAACGACATGAACCCATCCTTGCGCCTCGGCGAAGACGGCATCAACTCTGTCCTCCTCACCCTCCAATCCATCCGCGAACGTGCGCTCAGTAAGCCCCCCTCCCCCACCCCATCATCCCTATTCTCAACTGACCCTCCTTCCCGCGCAGCCTGCCGCACGTGTCTCCTCGCGCTGCACGACGAGCTCATGCACCTCCTCGAGGTCCAGCGCACCCTCCGCGCGCTCTCCTACTTCGACCTCCGCCGCCGCTCCTGCCTCGCCCTCCGCCTCGCCCGCCTCACCGTCGCCCTTCCCATCGTCGTCGACCACGCCGTCATGCGCGAGCGTGGCGCCGACACCGACACCGACGACGGGCAGCGCACCGCCCTCCTCAACGCGCGCATATATGGCCTCCTCCGCGGGCTCGTCGTCGTTCTCGAGCGGATGGAGCGCATACTCAGGTGACGCCTGCCCCCCGCCCCTCCCTATATATTCCTTGCATGTATCTCTAGAACACCCTGCTCCTTGTATATGTGTCGTCCACATCCAGCCTACCTTAGATACCTCCCCTGTTGCATTGTCTCTGTACGCGCGCCGCTACATAGAACCGTCTGTATTTCACGCCCGCACGTGCGGCGTGCATTGTACATAATACATACACTGCGCATACCGCTTGAATATGCAATTACAACAACGACAAGGCGATAAACGAACTCGACCTGGATGCGTACTAATACTACTATACACAAAATAGCGTCGTCGACAACAAATGCACGCCCCCCCTCCTCCCCGGCCCCTCCTCACATATATATTCCTCGCATGTATCTCTAGAACCCCCTGCTCTTGTATATGTGCCGCCCACACCCTACCTTAGATACCTCCCCTGTTGCGTTGTCTCTGTACGTGCACCTCTACATAGAACCGTCTGTATTTCATGCCCGCACGTGCGGCGTGCGTTGTACATAATACATACACTGCGCATACCACTTGGATATGCAAGAAAAACGACAAGGCGACAAGGCGACGAACGAACCCGACCCGGACGCGTACTCATACTACTATACACAAAATAGCGTCGTCGAAGCAAACTTTCACATCATCTTGATCGTATTGATGAGTAGGGAGTGATGACCTACTGCGAACTACCCACACCCACATTCATCCCTGCTGCTGAGGCTGAACAGTGAACTGCTGCGCTACTGGTCTCTGGACATGCTGCAGCACGAACCACCATCAGCCCTGACGACCAGCAGTCCAACAGCGAATTACCTACTCACCCACATCTGCATCGCCCCGTTCGTAATCGACGTATCCTTCTCCTCCAGCATGTACGACTCATGCGACGGCTGGTACCCAAACGTCCCTATCGGCTGCGACGCCGCAGCAGCCGCCAACAAATTGTTAAAGTCCTGCCCGCCGTTCCCGCTCGTCGACGCGGCGGCGGCGGCGGCGGCAGCAGCAGCAGCAGCGCCCGTCGCGACGTTCTGGTTTTCCGGATAGAAGGGATAGAACAACCCCGCAGGCACCTCCGCGAGCTTCTTATCCACCGGCGTGCGAGGCGTGCACCCCATGTTCGCACGACCCGGGCTGCCCTTGCTCATGTTCCCGCTCGGCGGCTGCCCACTGAACGGCGACGCCGGCGCGCCCCCGTACTGCGCAGGCCCGATCGACGGGCTCGCCGGTGGCGCGCCCGCCTGCACGACGCCCTTCGGCGACAGGATCTTCTCGTCCCACACGTACTCCGGGATCAGCACCGGCGCGGTCGTCGGCGCGACCTGGTGCAGGTTCACGTTCAGCACCTTCTCGGCGAGCGCCGCGATCAACGGGTGTCCGCCGTTCAAGTCCTTGCGCTCCCATCGCCAGCGGAAGCTCGGAAGCATGTCGAGCGCCATCCACACGTCCTCGAGCGCAACCTGATGCGGGATCGGGTGGCAGTGCGACATATGCCCGTATAGGATGACCATCGCGGCGATGTGGAGCGGGATGGGTGATACGAAGAACGCGATGTCCGGGAAACAAATAAGCTGGTTATGCACGATGATGATGTTGTGCGACGTGATGATAGCTGCGACAATCCATAAAATTACTATGCGACGAATCATAAGCAATTGACTCACCATCTGTCAAAGCTTGCAGACGCGGATTGTAGTCAAGCTCGCTCGAGCTGAACAGCGCTCGCAAGAGGAGGATTCTTGTAATCCCAATCTTCAACAACGTCAGTCCCTGATCCTCCGTGATGTCCTGGACTAGCTTCGTCCTACGCTCGAGCGGCCACATCTGCGTCCCGCCAAAGAACCACTGGTAATTCTCCGGCAGCTGCTGCCTGAACGACGCCATGCTCTTGATTATCCGCGTCGCATGGCGCATGATCGCATCCGCGCTCTGCCGCGTCGGCGCATACAGCGAGTTGATGATGTCCGCCTGAATCTCTGCGATCGGCGCCGACAGCACAAAGTGCTCCGACACGTCTGTCGACTTGGTCCGCGACGGCTGCGGCGTGTTCGAGTCGGACGGCGCAATAGCGAGCGGGCGGCCTAGTAGAATTGATGTACCACGGTCGTGCAGAAGCACGATCGCCCACAGCCGGATGCGCAACTGACACTCCTCCTCGGAGAAGGTATTCCCCTGCGACGTTGGGTCGTGATGAAGGCCCAGCTCAATGGCGATTCGCACAAGACTGCCCACGAGGCGCCATAAGGTCCGTCCTTGACGCTAGCGATAACAAAGCCCGTACCTAAGTTAGACTGCACCTCGATGAGACGCCCGCTGAAGTGCACTAACCTCGGTGTACAAATACCAATGCAGCACTATGAGCGCCTGCAGGCTTGACAGGCTGACACGAAGATCTGGCTTGACAAAGAGCGCGCGCTCGAAGAACTCCTCGTGTTCCGGCCAGTCAGCAGGCATGAGCCTCCGCGGCGACGACGGACTTGCAGCAACCTGCCCGCCCTCCTTCTCCATGCTGCTCGCGCGGTGATTGAGCTCGCTCAGAGTGCCAAGCGCGAGAACAAGGTACACGCTGCAAATGTAGCCTGCATCATGGAGCAATTGCCGCCCGTCATACAGCGCGTTCAGCGTCTGCTCAAACTCGGAGCGCACAAACACCGGCCGGTGGAAGTTGAGCCGAGTGAAGTACACGTCCAGGATCTTCTGCACCATGTTGCGGTCCTTCGGCAGCCAGACGTGGATGGTGTCGGCGGCAGGAGGGGCACCATTGGTAACGGGCGGGGGAGGAGCAGTGACGCTGTTGCGACGTACTTGAACGGAAACCCACTTGGTCGGATCTCGAGGTGTAGAGGGCTCTACTGGGTCGCGATCTCGTCCTGAAGTCAAACCACTTGAGCCTACCGCGAGATCCTCCTTGTCTGGTGCTGGCAGCTTCAAGCCAGCGACAATTTCCACATCGACGCCAAAAGTCTTGGCCAGTGCCTAGGGAAGTCTATCAGTCCGCGAAGCTGATGAGGAAAGCGAGGCTGCATACACGGGTATCAGACAAGTCATGAGAAAGGGGGTCCTGGCCCTTAATGTCATGAGCCGAAGGTGGTCGCTGCATACCTGGGTGCGGCTGCAGAGGATACTGGAACGGAGGATACGGGTGCGGGTTGTAAGCCGGATGAGGAGGACCCTGCATGGGCATGTGGGGAGGAGGAGGGCCGTAGGGCGCTCCTGGAGGAGGATAAGGCATCATATGACCCGGATAGGGCATCATTGGCTGGCCGTGAGGGGGTCCATAGGGCGCGTACGCCCTTGGGGGGGAACCGCCGGGGGGCGGTTGGGGCACTTCTGTGCGCAGAGGAAAAGGACGGGAGCTCGGACCAGGAGGAGGATTCTGTGCAAATTGGAAAGTCTGTGAAAGGGCCTGATCTGAAGCATCGACCTCAATGCCCTCGCGGGCACAGATCTCGTCAAGATTGTCAAGAGTAAAGCCAGGATAATGCCGTTTGAGAAGCGCATCACACTGAAGAAGCTGCCGCTCGATGCGTTCGGTATGTCCGCGAGGGGTAAGGGTCTGGCGATGTCTGTCCTCCTGCTGGCAGACGGTGCCGGCGGTCACGCACGCTGTGCATCGCGGATGTTTGGAGTCGCACTACAGAGCGAGGGCAAGGAGAGAGTTAGTTAGAGAATATAGCGGGCGCGGGCGGAGGCGAGGACGGGAATTTGCCGTCGGTGTCGCCCGGCGGGACTTGCCTTAATTTTCTTGCTCCTGCAGCGTGCGCATGCTTCGTGTGAACGCCGCAGACGACGTGGCTCTGCTGGATGCGGCGCCTCATCGCCGTCCGCCTTTCTTCGTTTGCGCGACGTCGGCGGCGGCGCTTGCTGTGGTGGCAGAGGAGGGCCCTGCGAAACTTGCTGTTGCTGAGAAGGGTCTATCTGGAGCGCAGTCTGGAGAGATGATTGGGCGAGGTTGAGGTCGGGATGCGGTGGGAGGAGGTGGGTCATCGTTCAGAACGTCGTGGTGAACGCAAGAGGCGACGGCGACAGGCGTTGGACGATGTCGACGATGATTATCAAACCCTCCTCTTCAATGCAAGCGCGCCTCCAGCCAATCACAGCGCTTTCTCCGTCTTGCTCTCACACTTATCACGTAGCTCATCTAATACTGCAGCTTTACGATAGTTACTATATTTGACTCGTACACTGCAAGATTCAGATGCGCTCGCGCCCTGAGCGACGAGCGCGAGGCTTGCAATTGGAGGCTGCAATCGCAGTGGTGAGCCTCCCCTACACGCCAAAAAGGGTCTATTTCTCACGGCCCAAAGGCGACAATCCGCTCGAGCATTGTGCGCTGCAACAATGTTCTCCGTCAATATTGCTTGTTCGTCCACCCATCGAACAATCGTCAACTGGGTCTTGACGCGGGATGCAATGCACAAGGAGTGGTGTGACCGAACGAGTCCGGTGGCCCGAATAGGATGATGTTCCCACGGGGAGCAGTATGGCCGGTCTCAGCCTCGCTCGGAGATGCTCCCACCAAGTCCCATCTTCGCCTCTGCAGTTGCCCGCCATGCGCACATCATCCAGAGACAGTCTTAGACACGACAACAGATCATCCTACTCGCTAGCTACTGTCCATGATATGCCCTCGCCCACCGCCCGTACGTCGCTCCTTGCTCCCGACTCCGACGAGCCGTCTTATGGCACCACTCCTCCCGCCCCGCCCTCCAACCGCCGCATCCTCCTCTATGCCACTCTCAAGATGGCCGCGGTCTTCATATTGAGCACAGCCTTTCTCGGAGGGACGCTCTGGTTTGCCCTTCCAACACTAGACGAGTGAGCATCGCTACTTTCGTTGCTTCGGGCTCGATTTGAATGTCTCACCGTCCATCAGGGAGGATCGCCCCGACCTTCGTGTCCCAAAGTCCTTTGCGCAACTGCAGGCGCTCAATACTCTCCTTAAGAAATACCGTGATATTTATCCCTACCGCATCATCATCTGCTATGTGAACACCTACCTCTTGTGAGCGGAGCCCCTCTCTACGCGCGCTCGGCCCGCGCACTGACCTCAGTCCCATGCAGCCTGCAAGCCTTCTCACTACCGGGGTCTATGTACCTCTCTATCCTCGGCGGCGCCATGTGGGGCGTTCCGCGCGCACTTTTGCTCGCATGCACTTGCGTAGCCTCCGGCGCGACACTATGCTATCTCATCAGCGCCGCGTTCGGGCCTGCGCTGCTCACGATGCCCAAATGGAAAGCGCGTGCAGATATATGGGCAGAGAAGATCAGCGCGCAGAAGGACAACCTCATTTCATACCTCATCGTCCTACGCATCGCGCCGCTCCCACCGCACTGGGTCGTGAACGTCCTGTGTCCACACCTCGGCATCGGCATCATTCCTTTCTGGATCAGCACCTGGCTCGGTATTCTTGGTGTGACTGTCATTCACACCACTATCGGCGGCAGCCTCGATGACATGACATCCGCGGCCGACTTCCATCTCATCTCTTGGAAGAATTTCTTCATGCTCACGGCAGTCGTTATTGGTGTCATGATCCCCGTTGGCCTGCGATACTACTTTAAGAGCGAGCTCGCAACCGTCGTTGATGTCGAGGCAGACGCGGAAAGTATCGCGGCGCGCTACACTGATGATGCGAGCGACCTCCTACTTGAGGAGGGCCCGCAGGTGGAGCCGAGCAAAGGCAAGGACGTACGGTTAATCATGCTCTCTGACGACGAGGAGGATTACTCCGACGGCGAATCGGACGAGGACATTATTCTGGAGGCAGGGCCGGCGCTTGTCGTCAAGGCAGGAGACAAACCCGTAGACGACTCCCGACGGGACTGGCGCCAAGAAGACCTCCTATGATTCACTCGTGCAAGTCAGTGAGAATGAATGGACACAAACGCTTGCACAGAATCACCCGAAGCGATGAGTAGACCTGTAGGCCATGTATCATGCAAGTGTTGATTACTTTTGACTCTCGTTCAGTCGCTGCTGCCGCTTTCAGTTTCTCTACTTGTGTGGAATCGTCTTTCTTCGTGTAGATTTGCGGGCTAGTGCTCACTCGTCATATCAGTATCTTACTCGTTTGTAGCGTATTAGCGCTTGCTACAGCTGTACAATACGTAATGTGTGCTCTAAGTACCTCCGGCGCGTGTAGTCCTCGGTGATCTGAGACCGGCAACGACTGTAGGCGGTCCGTGGTGAAACAAATTAACACTACCCAGCAACAACCGGCACGAATCGTGCACTAGTAATTTACAGCTAATTAGTGGTGGATGGATGCGTGAAGTAGAGAACAATGAGAAATGCCTGAGATCCGTATATGCGTATTCTATCGTGTAGTTGGAGAGTATTGATGAACGACTAAGTAGAAGACAGAGACGGAAATTACGATGAAAGCTCTCGATGCAAGGACCGAGGATGGGCGGTCAGGGACGGCGAGGAAATCTAGATGTATATTGCGTATGATCCGATGACGGGGCGATGGTCACTTCGGCCTCTGAGCCGCCTCATCTCCAGGTCGTTCAACGAGCGGTATTCGAGGCAAACTACGTCGCCCGGCTTGTGATGGACTGCCCGATGGGGCTCATGAGTCCACTGACTATCTGTCGAGCCCTGGCGGTGGAAGAAAGGGAGGAAATCGCGCAGGCGAGAGGAAAAGGGGATGGGCGAGACTACTGGTGGAGAGACGGGCGATTCTATAGGAGATGCAATGAACTGGTCAGGAAGCCTGTAACCACTCGCAATCGGGGGCAGTGTCTTTGATTGAATGAGGGGAACCGACGTTGACGCGCGGCGATGGCCATCACCGTCTTCGCTCGTTCGGCCTCCGGAGGTCTCTGTAGATGTCATGGACGTCCGGACGAGTCTAACTTTGGGTAGGGCCTCGACTGATCGTGGTCGTGACGTCCGGCGCAACGGCAACTCATTGGGGACAGCACTAAGGATCTGGCCGTCTGTCGCTGTGGGGCTGCGAAGCGTGTTGGCCGTCGTCGCAGAAAAAGGAAGTATAGCCGATAGTGTCGAGGAGCTGGATTCTTTCCGACTCCGAACAGGACTGATAGAGTGCCAAAAACTAGTCATTCGGCTGCGAGCTGTCTGCAAAGGCGTTTCCTCTGGTTCCGGCTCTTCGTGGATTGTCGATTTCCACAATATGCGGTCGCACCTGCAATATTATCTCCGTCAGTGACATATCATCGCGGACAAGGTAGTCATACCAGCTGGGAACCCGCTTCTTATGAGATGAATCATAGACAGCATTCTCGGATCCAGCGTCATCCGCGCTTCTACGACCTACAAGCTCTGGAGTGCTCATGTTCATGCGAAGGGTAGCCTTGTGTGCCTCGACGTCTGATCGCCTGGGTGTCGCTGGCAGATCACCATGGGCTCGACCATGGTGATGATCTATGTTCTGAATTGTCGCTACAGAGCGCCGCTTCGAGGAATGGGAATGCTTCCGCGGGATGCGATGTGATGACTGCGTATGCGAGGCGGACAGCAGAGCAAGACATTTCTCCTTTAGACGATGGGCCGCGTTCGCTGTCCAGAGCTTATGCTTCGCATCGGTCACGGCAACCTTAGCTGCCCAAGACGAGTGCGAGTCACCCGACCTGCGTCCCGGCAATACGCTTTGCGTGCTATGTTGCGAGCGGACAGATGCGCGGGTCGACGACAGCGCGGAGTATGAGTCTCCATCGTGTTCATGAGTGCCCTCCCCTGCGGATGCACCGGCGCCGGTACTATATCCCGCATCCGCTTCATGATCTCGTGGCAAATGATCGTCGTGATGATAAAGGCTGCTCTTGGAGTGAGTTCGAGAACTCTTGGCCGAATGTGTACGCTTCGAACGTCGCGCGACATCGTATTTGAATGTAGGCGGGAATGCAATGGGCGCTTCCTTAAACCCCACGAACGCCAGTCCTTCCGCCATCGTCTGACGGAGCTGATCGAAGGCTAGCGCCTTGTCGTATTCTAAAGTAAGTGGCCACAATCGACAGTCAGCGCATGGAACGAAATGTATGGTTCACACGCGCCTTTACGTGACAGCAGCCAGTCAGCATGCAGGCGAGTTACGTCCAGGCGGAAGTTAAGATCACCAAAGATGAAAGTGTGGTCAAACCTGTCAGTTATATCTTCATACGAGACATCAGTCAAGCAGGCATACACATGAATGTTAAATGGCAGACCTTCTGCCATTATACGTTCATCGTCGGGCGAGAGATAATCGTCTACAGAGAGCTCGGCCTAAGATGTCAGCACGTAAGTAAATTTTCTATACCATTTAAATTCTCTCAGACGTACTTTGATCTTCGCGAGATCTGCTATACGGTGATCATTCCTGCCCTCATGAGCTAGTACAAAGATTAGAGGCCACACGTTTCTTTCTTAGAAAACGAGGAGGCACGTACCCGCGAGATGAGCATTGACGAACAGAAGTGTTGTGCCAGCAACATTTATACTAATGGCAACGGCGCCCTTGTTACCGACACGGCCGCCAATGAGGCCAGCTGTCACCACGGATTTCGATGTTCCTAATAGCGTGTGCGCTTAGAAAAGCAGAAAGACGAGCTTGTCGGTCTCACCTTTCACGAGAGGACGAACGTCATGGTGGATATATATGGCAAGATATAGTCCCATCATTCGCTCCTTCGTGAGCAACTCATACGGTCCTGCATTGCGACGTGCCTCGATGATGTCCATCCCAATAGACCCCGTGTCTGAACCACGGGCTATGTGTTCTGGAAGATCAATGTCCATGTCCGGCAAGGAGCTGATGCTGCGAGTGGGCACTGCTCTATTGCAATACCACTCATCGAGCATTGATGACCAAGGTTGCGCGCGATGTATTGTATGGTGGTGTGAGTGTGACTTTCGCCTGAGCTTTGCTGGATCCTGAGATACGAGAACATCATCGGCGCGGTTTGCCTTGTCAGAACTTGATGGGTCTTCAGAGTGCATGCTTCCTTGTGCGTGCTCTCTGGCGTTTGCATGAATTTGATGCATATCATCAACTTCAGTATGGGGTGGGTGTTTGGATCCGTCTTTGTCGTTGCGCTTTTCTCGCTCCTTGTCTTTGAGCTTGAAACCAGCGCCGAGGGCCATGGGCATACCTGTAAAGACTGAATCATGACATCGTCGGAATGGGTCGCTTGGCTAACCTGATGCACTCGGACATTCTTGTCCTGCACTACAGCACAGATTAGCAGCGAGCTTTGATACAGAACACGCGCATTTGCCTGACATTATCACAATGTGGTACGGATGCTTGGCATCGGCTGGGAAGACGGGTATTCCAGAAGGGTCCGCAAGAATTTCTACCGCTGGGACATACGGAGGCACTGTTCCGAGCAGTTCACTCAGATCCCCCTTGAACAGGGGGTGTTAGTGGCTCTGAGAGCATGCACTGAATGATGCATACCTTGGGTAGTGAATCGTGCATGTTCCACGTTAAAATCCTAACTTTTAGGAAAAGTCCCTCGCTAGCCTCTGCAGCGGATGGGAATGCCGAAGGCGGTGACGAAGCAGACTGGATAACGGAAGGCTCCGCATTCATGGCCGGGAAGAGGGCGTGCAAGCGCATGGAGATGTTGCTCTGCCCTACGTGGTACAGAATTGACTGCGGTCAGTTGCTCGAAATATGAGGCATCACTGGCTTTATAGAATGTACCAGATCGGGCTGGATGTGCTGCAGGGCTGCTAATTGTCGCACCGGGAGGCATGTCGTCCTAGGATGCCGAATGCTAATGTAATTGTACTTGCTTCGGCGTAAATTGTCCGATTGAGAAAGTCTTCACTGGTGGAGCCTTTGCTGAAGAAAATAAGAAAAAATATAATGAGAAATGGGCTCGACGACTGAAGCAGTTAATGGAGAGAAGCAGAAGGTAGACCATTGCCAGGTTGCGTTGCGAGATCTGGATCTGATGGCCTGATGGCCGGGGATCACATGATGCGACGCGCTTTGCCTGGTTCGACTTAGACTCAAGTCGCTGTGGCCACCACTCTCCTGCGTGTTCTTCCCTCCAGCATGGCGCTTCCACTAACTGAAGATTCTGTGCACTCCTTAGTTCTCACGCCGCCTCCGCCGCTCCCCTCGGATATCAAGCGTTACAAGAGGGAGGCCTTGGAGCGGGATACAGACGTGAGGCCACACAGACTACCAATCCAATCAAGCTCTGATGATTTTTCGTAGTTTCTTGCTCTCCGTCTTCTCAACAAGAGGGTGCGCGTCAAACTGTCGCCAGAAGTCGTCGGTGTCGAAGGTCTTCAAGGGCGGGCAAACCTCTTCGCTATCGCAAATCACAGAGGCATCTTCGCCGCTGTTGTCCGAGCTTCTAGCTCGGAATTCCGTACGTCGATTGTGACTCTGTTGATGTTTGTGGGTTAATTTATAAACAGATATTGTTGTTTCTCCACTCGCCGACCTGCGTACTGCATTCGCCTCTGAGTCAAGCGATGACATTCCGTTCGCACCAAGGAAGCGATTCCCATTGACTGGATTTCCCAGTATCATCAAATTCGCAAACAATGAATCACGCTTACTAATCACCTTCAACGATGGGACCCTGGCAGTGTATGATGTCGGGGCTCTCATCGAAGATGGCCCAGCCACTCCCCTACATACTTTCCCATCCGTGAACAATCTAATCATCCTACAGGTTGAGCCGAATCTCGGCGAGCACCCTGAGCTCGTTGCGGTTCTCCGTGACTTCAGGAAATCGGAGGAAAACCATCATGTGGCGGAACTGTATGATGTCCAAGCTCTGAAGCCGAGAGGAGGCTGGGTACGCGGTAGAACGCCTAGAGAGAGACCGACATCCGGTAAGCTACTATTCGTCATCCATTCGGATGTCACTGAAAGTTATTCTGTAGTGTTCTGGTCTCCTACTGGCAAGGAAGTGGCGTTGGGTCTTGAAAGTGGAGAAATAACTGCATACGACCCCACCAAAG
The DNA here is from genome assembly GCF_001632365.1 of Laetiporus sulphureus 93-53. Taxonomy (NCBI): domain Eukaryota; kingdom Fungi; phylum Basidiomycota; class Agaricomycetes; order Polyporales; family Laetiporaceae; genus Laetiporus; species Laetiporus sulphureus. Next base: position 254,617 of record NW_024468531.1, on the reverse strand, counting down.
TATACGTCATGACTGCTGTTGTACCGAGGGCTGGTGATACTGCACAAGCCGTCCTCGGTGCAAAGTGGCTCTCTAAAACGGAGCTATTTGCAGCATATACACCTTCCCCTATCTCAGTCGAGAACAGTCAAGCGCACTTTGGCATCACGTTGGACCTCGAAGAAAAGAAATTTACGACTACAAGTTTCCTACCTCTCTATCTTCCGTTTCCTGGGTTGCGTCCACCTGCAACCATCATGCCCATGCTGCGCGATTGGGATCCGGCGAAGTATCTCATATTCGTCACAGATGCGTGCACGACGGATATATCGTTGATATCGAACATCAACGACTACTGGTTCAAGCAGGAGCTCGAGGAGTCTTCGACGCCTACAGTGCCCCTTGACGAGGAACTGAACGAAACAGTACTTCTCGGCATGGAGTTCGACTTGACCGATAACGCCCCATATCAATTTATAGGTGCATCAGAAGAGGTTACCGAGTTGCCTCCTTCTCCGATCTTGTACGCGTACGTCACGGATGGGACGATCATTGGCTGGCATGTGGTCAATACCAAGGGTTTTCCGTACCCAGGAATGGTCCACATGGCATCACAGCCCATTCAGCCGCAGGAAAGCCAGATGCCTGCAGCTCCGCCCCCTGCAGTCATGGCAACAGGCGCGATCCTTCCACCTCCAGAACCATCACCGATAGAGGTTGAAAGCCCTGCTACGACGATCGCGGCTACTGCAACATCGTTCCAAGCTCCTCAACCTGTTCCACCTACCCCTGCAAGCCCCGTGGATGACGTCATGGCATCTGAAGCGGACAACGGACTCTTAAGCCTCTCTTTAGGAGAAACTGGTGCTGCTCAGGATGCGTCTAAAGAGAGGCCGTCGATGTTCGGCAATTTCCCAACTGCCGCTTCTGGCGATGCTGGTCAATCATCACCCGCTGGATTCAGTGGTGATAATATGAAACCAGTCTCAGGATTCGCTGCCTTTGGTGGCTCTTTTGGTGCCTTTGGGAGCAGCGTACCCTCTAGTACACCCACATTGTCATCTTTGAATGAAGCCAAAACGCAGGGATTCGGGCAGTCTGCTTTCGGACAGCCGTCGTCGTTCGGTAAGAGCTTTTTCGCTCCGCCTGCGTCAGGACATGCAGCATTTGGTCAGCCAACGTCTAGTCAATCGGCACTCAGTCAACCGATTACTACCCAGCCAGGATTTGGTGCATCAGGCTTTGGTGCATCAGGTTTTGTCTCATCTGGGTTTGTCTCATCAGGGTTTGCCGCATCCGGTTTCGGCAGCTCGTCTTTTGGAAAACCGCCTTCTACCTCGCAGCCCGCTGCTTCATCTAGCGGCAGTGGCTTTGCTGCTTTCGCAGAGACCTCCCCGGCAACGTTGAACTTTGGAACGACGACAGATACCAAGCCTGCTTGGACCGCCACTCCGAGTAGTGACAATCAGGAGATGGAGGTAAGCGCCAAGGAGCAGCCCCAGCCCGCCTCCAGCGGAGGGCAGACGTCAGATCTGTTCAGCTTCCGCGGGTCATCACAACAGGCTGCGACTACATTCAGTCAATCGCTGTTCGGCGAACAACCACCTAGCTCTCCACAGCCCGCCGTGTTGTCAGATTCCAGTAATAATGCTTTTACCGCCTTCGCATCGTCGGGTACTGCAACATTTGGCTCAGCGTCGTCAAGCACAGAGCCGAAGTCGGCGCTGACGATGGCTGCAAGTAGTACAGATATCAGTGCAACCATCAAGGAGCCGCCAAAATTTAGCTTCAGCTTTGGAGAGCCGCCCAAGCCATCAGCGTCCACCGAGTCCTCTAAGGCATTCTCCACTTTCGCGGCGACAATAAAGCCACCTACTTTGAACGAGCCGTCTAAGCCTTCCTTCAGTTTCGGACAGGCGGCTAAGTCGACCACGCCAAACGAGTCAGCACAGCCAGCAACGGCTGCATTTGGCCAGATTTCCTTTGGTCAACCTCCGTCGTTTGCTTCACCATCGGCCGTCGGATCTGGTAGCGCTTTTGCGGCATTCGCTCAGGCTAGCCCAAGTACCCTTGGTCCTGTTCCATCCAAGCCGGAGACGAAGCCTGTGTGGGCCACAACATCAAGTGGGCCTGCTGTTAAGACGGAGGCAGAGGCAAAGGAGCCATCCAAGCCGGTCGTTGATGGAGAGCAGGCAATCAAAGCCGCCCCTGCGCTTATGCCTTCATCTCAACCTGCTCAAGAATCAGTTCAAGCTGGGACGTCCAGTTATTCTGCCCCTGAGCCTGGAGCCTTCGGACAATTGAAAACAACACCGTATGGATTCGGGAAAATTGACACCGGTTTTGGTGGGTTTGGCACTCCTATATCGGCATCCTCACCATTCTTCAAGGCAGCAAAAGGAATGGAAGGGTCGCAATTGGCAACTGGAATCCAATCTGCCTTTAGCCCGACTTCAATTCCAGGAAGCAGTACTTCTGCCTTCGCCAATCTGAATGCTGGGACGAAGAGTGACGCAATACGAGGATTATCCCCTGCATCTCCTAAATTTGTCACAGCTTCGGTACGGCGCCCGCTTCCGAGAAAGAGTTATGAAGAGATGATCCGAGAAAGCGATGCCGAGCATGGTTGGGCGGCTAGTGAAGAGAAAGGGGAAGAGGAGCAAGAAGCATCGGAGGACGAGAGTAGCTCATTCCTCTCCGAATCGTCGTCTGAAGAGCTGGGGAGCGGGTCAGAAGAGGAAGAGCTGGCAGAACCGCGTCCTGACATAAAAGAGGTTCCTTCTACATCGCCTGCATCTGCTGAACATGTTGTGGAGTCTACAGCAGCGAGATCTGATGCCGAGAAGTCTGCTTCTCTCTCCAGTGGGATCCCTTCACCAGCCGGACAAGAGAAGGCACAGAGCTCCCCCGTGGCTGCCTCCAGTACCACCCCTCCGGGATCTCCCAGTGGCATGACGTCGACCCCTTCCGCAGCGCAGATGCCTCCACCTCCTGTTGCACCGTATGTATCACAGGCTTTCAGTTTTGGTAGGCCGTCCACCCGTCCTGTACGCAGTTCGCCTTTGGCGAGCCAGTCGGTCACCAGCGACGTTGATCATAAAGCCGAGCGTACTGCAAAGCCCGAACTTGCACCATCCCCCTTCTCACTGAGTACACTTCAAGACTCTCTAGCAAAGGCTACCCCCGAATCTAAACCTCCTCACATCCCAGAGTTCAAGATTCCCCCCTTCCCGTCATCGTCAGTGAAAATGCCTCCTCTACCGTCGCCCAACTTCTCGTTTGCGCGACCAGCGAATGCACCTACTCTGACGTCGCAATCTAAGCCACCGTCATTTTTCTCTCTGGTATCGCCTAGTCCATCGGGTGCAGCTTCCGCCAGTGGTTCAATGTTGAGCCCTAAACCCGCAACTGAGACTGCCTTGTTAGGCACCAGGCCGGTATCAGCGCTGCCGCAGACAAGGCCTGCGTCTCCGTTCGCACCGCTGCCAGCTGCGTCGCCTCTTGTGCCGTTACCGGTGCCACCAGCGCCCTTCAACCTCGCCTCAGGTCTCAAAATTCCACAGGTTTCATCAGGGGCACCCGGCTTCAAGGCACCTGCATTACAACCATCCCAACCTAGCGGCGTGTCAGAACAAGTAAAGGGTACGCGATTTCATCCTGTCTCTATGCCAAACGCCCATTATTGATGAATCATTCAGCGGCGCAAAACTTACAGAACGAATGCCTGAATTTGCACGAAGTCCTTACGAAGGAGTTCGAAAAGGTATGCACCACTGGTGAAATCCTGTAACGAAGCATTGACTTTTCCACAGGTGCAATTTGCCGCACAAGATGCACGCAATAGATGCGCCACTCTATACAGGGCCCACGGTGGTCGTCATGTCGTGTCGGACCTCGGAGACTCATCAAAGTGGGCCATCGGTGACTCCGCGCAATTAGAACAAATCGTGCGATCGGTTCAGCATGACCTGGCAATTCTCAAGGAGGAGAAGTTAGCTTGCATTGCAGCTATCGAGCAAGTTGAGGGCTCAATGCTGAAAGGTATGCCAACGTCTTTGCTTTTTCAGTTTCATTACTTATCACTCATCAATGGCGCTAGCAAGTACCCGTAGAGAGGAGATCGCTCAATTCAGCGAGGCCTCCAGAGACCCGGACTTTGCCAGAATGTTGGAATCGAGGACGTTGGGGCCGGAGCATTTGGAGACGCAGAAGCAGCTCAGAAGGGATATCAGAGTAGGCGATCTCATCCTGATGAATGACGTTCGTCTTTTCATACTCAAAACTCTAGGTCCTACGCGACCGAGTACAGCAGCTCGAGGGACAAATTCATGAGTCAAAGAAGAAGCTGGACTTGTTCAAGAGTCGCAAGACTGGATTACAGTGCGTCTGCCAACATTTTGGATTCACTCGCTGACCACGTCATCACAGCGCACCCTCGCTGGATACCATCAATCGTATCTACCGCAACATCGATCAGGCGATTCAACAGCAGGAAGACGGCGTTGCAGAATTAACTGCTCGTACCGCACAGCTGAACCTGAAATTGGCGCAGGAGGCGTCTCCAACAGATTACAGGCTGTCATGGGAGAAGAGTTCACGTCGTCGTGAGCTGACGCCCACCGTTGCACGGTCGACAGCGGCTGCTCTGAACGCAGAGATGTCGGCGCACAAACTCAAACGTGCTCTGTCGATGGCTCGGAAAGAGCCTTTATTGAATGATCAGGCAGTCTCCAAGCCAATGACTATTCAACCGAGGGCCAGTCTCGCTCAGAAACCAGAATCTATGGAGCCATCGTTGTCAAATTTGAATAGTTCGTTCACCGAAGTCGCAGATGATCCATTCGCGAGCGATGATTCGTCCGAGCTGTCGCACTCTGCAGGTCCTGGTCACCGACTACGAGTAATCTCCAAACGCCATGCGAAAGCGATTCCTCTGAAGAAAGCGCCTTCTAGCAGCCCACCGGCTGCGAAGTTTGACTGGGGCCCGCTACCTGGAGTCAAACCGATGCAATCGTTACCTGTGGATCTCAGGGAAAGGGGCACTCCCGCATCGGATAGCGGACCATCGCTTTCGAGTTCATGGGTCATGGAAGGGTTTGGGGAACGCAAGTGATTTTACTCAAGACACAGATTGTAACATATTGTGCGTGCGGCTTTTTTGGTATAGGTGAAATGTACATACACATAGCAACGTTTTTGTATACGATTATATCATTCATCTGGAGTCTCTCCTGCTTGTTCGGTTGTGTGATTTTGATCTTCTGACTGTTCAAATGGATTATAGATGATGGATTCCAGATGAGCGAGTGCTGCCTGACAGAGCACGAAGATATCTAGTACGGATTATAACGGTTATTATTCAGGAAATCGCTGCGTACCCGCCCGACTTCACTAAGCTCCTCTTGTTCATCGCCGTTGAACATCTCGACCTGATCTGCATCAGCAAAAATCTCGTCGTCCATGTCGTCTGACAGGGATGCAGGATCAGGATGTAACGAGGCGCAGATGGAGAGATTTTCGAAAATTGCTTCCACTGGATGATCGAGGGTCAGGACTGGCAAGCGTTCATAATAGAGAATGAACACACGAGAAAGCGGATCCTTCGGCACGATAAAAAGTTCGCTCATGCTGCTCAACTCCTCTTCCTGCTGATCTTCCGCATGGGCACTGGAAGCCTGGTCGAGTTGACAATATATGGATGGGCCAGCCTCTGCGCGTGAGATGGCATGCAAAGTGATGGATGGGTATTCCACTTGGAATCCACGGCCTGTGGCGGACATGAACACCAGGACACTGAAACATAATGAGCTTCAATTTATGGTCGGTTTCAGACGGCCTACCTCTCGAGTACGTATAATGTCCCGACAGCACAGTCGTCCGAACTAAAGCCGCTGAGAGGTGGGTCAATTGTCACCGAGACATTTTCTTCCTTGTGACGCAGGACGGGTGGGATGTCGCTGAACGAGGCGGGAGTGGATGCAACGAAATTGTCATGTTCCTCGAGAGTGTGGAATGCGGGCAGGGTGGTGATGAGAGTGAATGGAGACATTGTGATCGTGATCGTGTGTTAGGAGCCGCGGCTTGGCCGTTTAACGCTGTGCAAGCAGCCGAGCCACCGAGCCATTTTACGTGACACTTATACTAGACGACCACGATCTTCCCCTTTCACAACCTTTCTTCTTACCATTACTATGCAGCCACCCGAAGATCCTCAAGCGGCCGCTCTTTTGAGATATGTCTTGTCGCAGACACGTCAGAACATCGAGTTTCTGGCCTCTCAGGACTATCTCTCGCCTACCGACGTCGCGGACATGATGCGTCGACTGCCCAAGCTGCAGGACGGACCGTCAGTTGAGGACATGAAGGCATTGACTATAGCCCCTCCGCAAGACGTGCCTCCTCCGGCGCGCCGCATTCCTCCCCCGCCCCCGCGCACGCAGAGAGCTAGAGCGGTATGGGCGTACAATGAGGACGGTCAGGTGAGTGTGATGCTTTCGGATCATTTGTCCTCCCCTAATCTTGAGCAATGCGACCTTAGGAACCGAACGATCTGTCCTTCTCGGCTGGCGAAATTGTCGAGATTGTCGATGAAACGAATGCAGACTGGTGGACCGGGAGCTGCAGGGGACGTCAGGGGCTGTTCCCATCCAACCACGTAGAGAAACTGGATACAAGCTCTATGCCGATGCCACCGCCGATGCCACAAATGATGTCTCCGATGCCTCCGATGCCTCCTATGCAGGCACCTCCATCATACGTCTCCGCACCCCCCGAGAAGCCAGTTTATCGTCCATTTGGAGCTGTCAGTCAACCGATGGATCAGCCTCCTCCGCCCGGTGCGGGCGTCAACTCTATGGGATTGCAGCAAGCTCCGCAGCAGGAGCACAAGAAGAGCAAGTTTGGCAGGCTCGGCAATACGGTGAGTATAAATTATCGCAGGCGTGCAATAATGCTCAACGAACGTGTCAGATGGCTAACTCTGCTGCTGGAGGCGTTGGGTTTGGGGCTGGTGAGTATACTCTTGTCCATAATTGTCACGCTCGGGCAGGTTGACATTATGTCTCAAGGTGCTGCCATTGGTAGTGGTCTCATCAATGCAATCTTCTAACGTGTATGAGAATATTCGCTTCTTATCTATGCTCGTCTGGACCTTGAAAGCTGTGACCCCATAGACCCATCATAGCATTAATAATCATATGCATATTTGTGTTCAAAGTTAATGATCGGACGGCTGGTGTTGTTGCATGAGCAAGTGTCCGACACCATGATGGTAGTTTCTCACAAAGTGGGGCCAATGGGCACGAGATGCGGCCTGCCGAACTTATCGCGAATGATTTCATACATTGTAGCATTGAACAAGTATTATTCACAGAGGACATAAGACGTTTTGACACCCAGAGAGTAAAACACGACAGCCGGGGAAAGCGAGCAGTCGTGTACATACGCCTTTGATTTGTAACGTGTATAATAAAAAAACACGGAGGACACAGAGAATCGTAAATTGGTGGCATTGGAACGCGATGGGTCTGTAAGAATCACGGAAAACTACAACTTCGACATCATATGAGGGTGGCGAGGGTTCTGCGATAGCGATGTCTCAGAAAGAGCAACGTGAGTGGATCCGTTTCGTCAATAGCAATAGGATTGCCGTAACGATGTCCCGAAACGACAATGAACAGAGCTGATAGGCACATCCACAAGGTGGTGGAAGCAGATCGAATGTGGATACTTTCAGTCGACCAATAAGCCATTTTGTGAGCATGGACCGGTAGAAACCGATCGAATACAATGCGCACCTTGATAGTATGCGGCAATCGAGACATTTAGTAGTATGTGCCAGGCATATGATTGTCCTCGTCGAAGTCTTCATCGTCCTCGTCAGTTTGTGTTGTGTCCGCCTCCGAGAGATAGCCATCCTCATCAGCATCCGTGAGCTCTTCCCCGCTGTGGTGGTGCTCTACCTTCTCGGCAAGGTGCTCCCACTGCTCACGGTTGTGATTGCCCAGGTCAGAACAGCACCTGAAGGCTATCTTCTTTAAGTTTATGCCATGTTCGCGCCGTCTCAGAATGGCGGTCTCTAGCTCTCTCAAGAGATCGCGCGGTGTCCCTAGACCGCTAGGGAACCGGCGAAAGGCCCCAAAGTTAACCTCCTCGAAAGCAAGCGTATGGAGATCGTGTGCGAAGTAACGGACATAGCCATTGCCATCGTCTCGGAGACGAGTCCAGAGAGCCCGTGGTAGGGACATCGCCATGTCACCAACCACCTGCAGATTGGTCAGGTTTGGCAAATTACCAAATAACTCCATCCAGCCGAGGTCATCGAAACAACATGACATCTCCAGCGTACGAATGTCGGTCAGCGGGACCGCCTTGCAGAATGCGGTCACTAAGTCACATGGCTGAAAGGATGTGCAAGTAAAATCCAGCGTGGTCGATGATCCGACGTTGCCATTATACCAGCCAAACGGTTGTTCGATGTCAGAGGCCCTGATGACGATATCCCATGTATCCAGACCGATGTGCAAGGCTTTCCATTGCGCACGTGTGAACAGCTTCGCTACTAGAGCGGTGAACTGTCCTTCATCACCGAACGGGTGACGACACGTCCACTTGATGCTCGTTTGCAAAGGAAACGAGATATGATCGACCAGGCTCGCGACACGAGACATATCGCCGTCCGAGAAATGCAGCAGCTGGAGGGACGGTAGGGAGACTATTCTATGATCTTCCAGTTCTCGATAGTCATCGAGTGAAAATGGGTTGCTCTGAAGGCTGAGTACTTCCAGACTGGGGACTGTATCCAAGGTCTGCAGCATGTCGCCCAAAGTGGTTTCACAAATGGGGGAAGTTAATTCGCGCACCGTGCGGGGAAGAGGGATGCCCCAAGGAAACGAGATGTCGCGTAGTTCGAGTCGTTGCAGATCCGGCAATTGTTCGAGATTGCGAAGAACGCCGAAACTGAGCGGTTTGCACCAAGCGATGTTGCACGTAATGCTAACGTCCCGCAGGAGAGGCGCTGGTCCGTTCATAAGTTGTGCAATGTTCTTCAATACATCCGCTGGAGCACAAATGCGAAGGTCGCATATCCGAGACATCTTCTGTAATACGGTTGCCAACGTCTGACATGGTTCTGTTGAATAGGGAGAATATTGGACTACAACCACCAAGGGCAGGTCTTTGGAGCGGCTGAAAACTTCTGTCATCCATTCGACGCTCTCCATCACATAAACGTGTCGCCATAGCGCCGGCGACCGAAGAGCAACATTACGCCAAAGGGAACATACATGAGTGACGACAATCCACTTGTAGGGATTGGTATCCCGGAAGGGGCTGTCTTCCAAAGTCTGCGTAGTGAATCGGATTTCCTCAAAGATGTTCATTAGGATCTCGACCGGCAACCTGCAAGCAGTGCGATGAGAATTCAACTTCTGAAGCTCCTGCTGATACGTAGCAATCTCTCGAGCAATATGTTTCCTGGCGTCATATCCAGAGCCGTTTGATATCGCATGACCGCCAAGGTTCACGGGTCCGCTGTCCATATTGGACTCTGGAGATGGATTAGCATGAGCATGATTGCTCAAATAAATGGGCTCAGGGCACTCACCCGCCGTCAAGGCGGTAGGCCATCCACAAGATTAGAGATGATGCGGGATGAGGAACAACTGCACAACGCGTTCGAGTTGTGTTAAATCGACTCTTTGAGCCGGAAGCGAGCTGCGACAGCAGGCCGACTCAAGCCGCCGGCGCTCGCAGACTCGGCAGCATTAGTTGAAATCGAGTGATATGTATGCTTTTCCTTAGCTTTTCCTGCGACTCTACTCGGAGGTTACAATTGAATTTATGGTGCTACACACCCGCTACAAAGCCCTACTGAATCCTTCTGACTCTTAGGTCAGAGGTCATAGGGCTTCAGGGGGTGGAGAGATTAAAAGGACATGCCAGAGGCGAAGGTAAGAAAGTTACTCGCGGTAGGAACAAAAACTTCATGCTAAAAGTGCGCAGACCTGACTGTCATATTGTGTTGATGAGAAGCAGCAGGATGAGAGACAAGCCTTCCGGATCTGCGATAAGTCAGATTTTAGCATACTGATATGATATTGTGATGGTGCTGAATTTTCGTCCTCGTTCTCACTTTACTGCGTGAGTCTCGGTCTCAGCGTTCTACTGTCTCCTTGCTACGTTGCCAGGACTCTTGTTCCATTATTTTATATTGATGCAGTCGTTACATCTAGCATTGAGTATACAATTGGCGTAGGAAGTGTGGGACGCCCGAGAATTTATTGCCGACGCGATGCAAGCGTTATGTGGATTTTGTGCGAAGATGGCGATCACGTGGACAGAAAGAGGAGATGAGTAGATCCGTTTCGCCAATAGCAATAGAATTGCATAACGATGTCCCGAAAAGCGAGAATGAACAGAGCTGGTAGGCCCATCGACAAGGTGGTGGAAGCAGATCGAATGTGGATACTTCCAGTCGATCTGGAAGTCATTTGTGAGAATGGAACATAAGAAACCAAGCGAATGCAATGCGCACCTTGCAGGTATGCGGCAGTCGAGCCATTAAGTCATACGCGCCAGGATATGAGTCTATTCGTCTAAGCCTTCATCGTCCTCGTCGATTTGTGTTATGTCCGACTCCGAGAGATAGTCATCCTCATCAGTGTCCGAGAATTTCTCCCCGCTGTGGTGGAGCTCTACCTTCTTGGCAAGGTGCTCCCACTGCTCACGGTTGTGATCGCCCACGCCAGAACAGCACCTGAAGGCTATCTTTTTTAAGTTTATGCCATATGAGCGCCGGCTCAGAATGGCGGTCTCTAGCTGGCTCAATAGATAGTGCAATAAAACACCCCGACTGAAGCGAGGGACCCCAAAGTCAACCTCCTCGAAAACCAGTGTATGGAGATTGCGGAAAAAGTGATGGACATCGCCATTGCCATCGCCTATACGAGTTAGGAGAGCGCGTGGTAGAGTCGTCGCCATGTCACCAACCACCTGCAGGTTGGTCAGGTTTGGCAAATCGGAAAATAAACCCCTCCACTCGTGGTCATCGAGCCAACATGACAACTTCAGCGTGTGAACGTCGGTCAGCGGGGCCGCCGCGCAGAATGCAGCCACCAAGCCCTGTCCCGAAAGAGCGTCTTTATGTGCGCAAGAGAAACACAGCATGATCCATGATCCGACGTCATCATCACACCAGCCAGACGGCTTCCTAAGTTCAGCGGGCGCTTGCGAGGTGAGATGGAGTGGTATGAACAACCTTGAATACTACGACGGTGTGTGGGGGAGAGGGTTCGGCCGGGCAAGCACGCGGCTTTTTCCGCCGTGCACGAAGGGTGCTCGGGATCTGGATCGCTGGTGTCCGGGGTCCTGGCATTGGTGGCCAGACTCCTGATTCGCTGACCGACGATCCAGGGCTTCCGAGCGCGTCTGGGCCGAACTCTCGAGCGTGAAGTGGCGGCGTAGCAGCCTAACGAGGGAGGCACGACTACACCACCCGACCCACAACAGTCGTGCCGCCTCTGCCGCCATGACTCCCCCACACTGGGTCGCGTAGAGAAGGATGAGGTATGGTATATAGCGACAGAATCACTCGAACAGACATAGCGACGGTGTTCTCGCCAGCCACCAGGCGATATGCGAACTACATGGGGCGCCGCACTCGCGCGATGAGAAATCCAAGGTCAACCAGGCTAAAACTGGGCATGATAACCTTGCTGGATCGACACACGCACCAATCCACCATGCACACATGCATACACACTGGCATCAGGCTTCGGTGTTGGAAGGACTAAACCTTATCACAAGGGTGCATATGCTCGAGGGTCACAAGAGGGTATGGCGGGCTAGGAGAAGTTTGCCGGGACAGCCGTGCTAGCCATTGTTACACCATTTCTAACACGTCACCACAGTGCCAAGGCACACCATTTTTGATAAGCCAGGAATGCAGACTGGCAAGCCAGTTAACCATGATAGAACAAGTAGCTCGACCATGCCAAGGAGCAACGAAGGCAGCAACGAGGGTTGTGGGTGCGAGCTTGTATGCAAACTCAGGAATGCCGAAAACAAATCGCAAACTGAGCGGGTCTGAGAAGCCTAGCATCACAAATGGTAGGTCTTTCCCTTCAGTGCAGGCAGGAAGACATAGAAGAGAACACATAGGTTCCAGACGAAGGAGAAGACGAGATGCTGAATGCCATGGGAGGTTTGCCAAAGAATGAGGAATCCAGTCGCGGGGACATGGAACAACCGAGTGTAGGCTTCCCGGTTGTGCGCCGTTGTGCCGGCCCGCACAAGAGTTGGCCGTGAGGTTGTGCTAACAAGAACGAAAGGTTGAAGCTCCACTTCGAGGTGGCAAGACGAGGTAGCTAGACGTCCATAACACCCTGAGAGGCCGGGGTAGCGAAATTATCTGCAGTTATAACACAGACATGGAAGGAAGGCGAGGCTGGGGCCACGGCAATAATATCGACATGACGAATAGAGTCGTTCGTGTGGTGAACGTGACCACAATTATATGTGACGGTGACGCCCATATCATCGCCTCAAATGATCAGGGAGGTATCCTGGGTGGTCTGGGCATCCACTGCGTGAGCGGCAAACACGAGCGTGCCATTATCACCCGACCAGGTTTTGCGCCCATCTCACGTCCAGCCCCGAGACCCAGAGCCAAGTTACCCAGCAGCAATGGCCCATAACAAGACAGATGCTCCGGTCAGTTGACACATCGACCAAAAGCCAAAGGTCCTTCGATGTACTCCTGGGGCATGGCGACCGTTGAAGTTCATAGCATTGCGCTGTATAACATGTCCGCATTCTGCATCCACGAGAAGAACCCAGAGACTGATAACATATCTGATACGCTTCGCGTTCGCAAGGGAAACAGATCATTCCTTAAGGTCCCACAAAGAACCGGAACATAGAAACAAAAATTCGAAGTTGCTGTGTAAGGCTCCGACGAACAACGCTGGCAACGTCTGCCAGTAACATGATGAGAAACACTCCTATGATCCTGAAGGCATTCACCGATGGATGGATGACGTGGAAAAAGGCTCCAGTAGATAACGCTGGCAACATCGGCCAGTAATGGTTGGGGAAAAACCCTACGGACTTGGAGGCACATCTTTATGGACAGACGACATGGACAAAATGCCCCGATGAACAGTGACGGAAAGACATAAGGTCCAACGATCCAGAAGGCATGCATCTAGGAACGAATGACATGGAGAAATGCTACGGCAAACAATACTGGCTACGTCTGCCAGCAACGGGTGGAGAAATTGCTCCTACGGACCCAGAGGCACGCACATATGACCAGATGACGTGGAGAAATGCTCCAACGAACAATGGTTGGCAACGTCGGCCAGCGACAGGTGGAGACACGCTCCTACGAACCCAGAGGCACATGCCTGCAGACGGATGACATGGAGAAACGCTCCGACGAATAATTGTGGCAACGTCTGCCAGCGACGGGTGGAGAAACGCTCCTACGATCCCGAACACGTGCGCCTGCGAATGGACAATGCTAAACATATGCCAAGAAGGGGAGGAGAAAGCTCCGACGATTCCAAAGGCACATGTCCATGAAGGGACGACACAAAATGCATGCAGAAAAAGGGAGGGGAAAACGCTCTGACGATCCCAAAGGCACACGTCTATGAACGGACGACGATGGGAGGAGAAACGCTCCGAAGATCCCGAAGGTATGCATCTGTTAATGTATGATGCGGAGAGACACTCCAAAGGACAACACGGAATGGGCGTGCACTCCATGACACAAAAGGGATGGCACGCTCCCAACGAACGAGTGAGAGAAACGCTCTAACTGATGATACGAAGAGATGGCCTTCGATGACCTAGGGTGCTGCATCTTTGCAGCATTAACGCCGTATGACGCGAACTTTGCCGGGTGGGCTGGCTGTCTCAATGATGGATCAGGAAGGGAATAACGTCGCAGAACAGCTCAGAAAGCAGCTGCATGGTATGGCATCAAGATACATTCACGAACGCATGCGTCGAGATGTCCGGCGAAGGCCCGGTAGACTCGCAGAAGGAAACCAAAAAAAAAAAAAACGGTGAGGGTTTCCTTTGCGGCCGATGAGGCACACTGCAATGGCCGGTGAGGTTCCAAAAGATGCACAAGTTGGTGACCAGCATTAATGAGCAGGCACCCGTCGACGAGGACGCATAAGGACAGTCGGCCAGTGCGGATGACTATATGCGTGCATATATAAGGTCGGTAGTCCGTCCACGCGCATATAAGACAGGTTGGCTCGGAGAGCGTAAGCCATTTGCCGTCGCGAGACAGCGTGTGACGTTCGACGCCGCACGAGAGCATTCGCCACCAGCGTGTGCGGTCATTGCCAGCGCGGGGGCATTCATGGAGAATCGACGTGTGCTTGACTTATCAAGTGAGTATATGCGCGCTGGCGAGCACCCGCATGACCTTCAAGAAAGCCTCTCGTGAGGATGAAAAAAAACGCGTCACGAATAAATCCAGTAAGCTGTGCTGCATTAAAAAGGTTCACAGTAGGGAGTCTCAGCGGCATTCTCTAGTGACTTGATGCGTGCCGGTGAGAAGTTCGATGCCCTCATAGATGAAGAAATACTCATCTTCTGGAACGCTCTCGCAGCTAAGGGCACGCCCATTCGCCTTGGACGCGTTGCGTGTAGTGCGCTCCTCCCCCTTTACGGGTCCAGTAGTTGCTGTCGGAGCGCAGGCCTTGAGTAGACTTCCCTCTAGCACCTTCCAGCCTTGCTCCGTGGGTTGTGTAAACTCCCAGTTGTGGTACAGGTGCAATGAAGTGAGAAATAATGAAGAACAGCGAAGAGCAGCTCGGAATAAAGAAACTACGAGATGAGCTGGTAGCGAAGGTCGTGGCGGGTGGGAAGAGACATAGCACGTACGTCAGCTGAGCGCGTCTCTTCTTCGCCCGCCTGCTTAGTAAGCAAGCGTTCGGCCCAGCGCTCGTTCCTCGTGCTGGTCCTGAACTTCACGCTGTTCGATGTCAGAGACCCTGATGATGACATGCCAAGGCTCCAGATGGATGTACAAGGCTTTCCGTTGCGCCCGTGTGAACAGCTTCGCCACTAGAGCAGTGAACGGTTCTTCATTACTGAACATGTAACGACACGTCCACTCAATGCTCGTTTGCGAGAGAAACGAGATGTGATCGATCAGGCTCGCGACATGAGACATATCGACGTATAAGAAACGCAGCAGCTGGAGGCGCGGAAGAGAGACTAGTATATGATCTTCTCGAGAGTCTTCTTCTTCTTCTTCTTCTTGTTGATTGTCATTGAGCGAAAATGGGTCACTCTTAAGGCTGAGTACTTCCAGACCGGGAACTGTATCCAAGGTCTGCAGCATGTCGCCCAAAGTGGCTTGACAAATACGGGAAGTTAATTTGCGCACCGTGTGGGGAAGAGTGATGCCCCAGGGAAATGAGATGTCACGTAGTTCGAGTCGCTGCAGATCCAGTAGTTATTCGGGATTGAGTAAAGCGCCAAAAGTGAGTGGTTCGTACCAAGCGCTGTAGCACATAATGCTAATGTCCCGCAGGAGAGGCGCTGATCCGTTCATGAGTTGTGCGATGTTCTTCAATGCAAACATGTAAGCACAAATGCGAAGGTCGCATATGCGAAACATTTTCTGTAATATGATAACGAGCATCTGGTGTGGCTCTCGAGAAATATGTCCTTCGGTGTCATATCCCAACCCGTTTAATATCGCATGACCGTCGAGGTCCACAGGTCCGCTGTCCATATTGGCTTCTGGAGAACGATGAGCACGAGCACGATCGCTCAAACGAATGGACTCAGTGCGCTCACCCGCCATCAAGGAGGTAGTGTCGCGATTCACGGGCTGACGTCTCTCTTCAATTGTCGGACCACCGCTTCGGTCTGCGTTGAGGAAGACAAAACGGCGGGGTGCACACACCGCACGCCGTATGAATACTATTTAGCCTCAGGCCGAGCTCTTCCCGGCCCACTCCACCGCCGTGGAGTCCGAGGTTGCTACGCCGCCAGAGGACGGCCGTCCACACAGCCTGCATAAATCTATTTTTCCACGGGAAACCTGATGCAAAAATGGTGAAAATATTTTATGTCTGGATATGGAAATAGTTTGGAAATTGGGCGGAGACAATTAAATTATGTTACGATTGTTTTACCGAAACGTATCAGCAATAGTGAAACTATTTCCCAAAGGAAGATATTTCAGTCCAAAAATATGTGATACTGATATGTTTCGGTGAAGCAATTGTAACATAGTTCAATTGTCTCCACCCGATTTCCAAACTATTTCCATATCCAGACTTAAGATATTTTCACCATTTTTTCATCAGGTTTCCCGTGGAAAAATAAATCTGTGCAGGCTGTGACTCTACCTGCTCCTTCTCCAACCTGCTGCTTCAGCTCGCTTCAGCCTTTCCAGCTCGCGTTTTTTTTGCCTCTGCCAGCACTCCTCCTCCCTGTCCAGCCTTCCGTCGTACTGCACTGTTCCTCCGTCTTCTCCACAGGCGCCAGCGAGCGCGAACGTTCTGTCTTGCTTTTCGACTTGTGCCGGTGGCGACGCTCACGCTCGGACTTAGACTCGGCCACAGAATACGCTGCCGGCGCTTGTTAGGGTGGCGCTGCTTCTCATCGACATCGTTTTGGTGGCTCGCTCTCATTCACCGCCCCGACAGAGCATGCCGGTTTTTTCGCGATGATACGTTCATCACAAGAATAATATCCGCATACCGTCTGGCTCCTGAGATTGCACCTCTTCGCCTTAGAGCAGAGCGCTCGCTTGCCGTGGATTCTCTCGGGTGAAAAGATCCATGTCTAGCTTCGTGAGCGTTGGCACTTCCAACTGGTCCATACTCTTGCCCTCATCCTGCAGCGGATCTGCTCGATCACATCTTGTTTAGACTTGAGTGCTTGATTATTTTCTGCACATTCATCCTTAGGCTCGACGGCAAGTAGGTTCGCGTGCTGTTTGTTCAAGGTCGATGACGGATACGCGGATCTCAGGCGGAACGCGAGGCTGAGGGTCTGTCACAGATTTTCACGTTTTCACCTCTGCACGTGACCAAGACATCATTTGACGTCAGCGCTAGGCTGTTCAGAAAGGAACGAACCGGTACGCGAAGTACTAACAGTCCTAGGCGCCCCGAAGGTCCAGGTCTAGTCACGTGACATATCACGTGATATTCACACATGTGACAAAGTAGCGCTGGTATTAGGTAAGCCTAACTTATACAGTAATATCATCCCACCTAGAAGCAACGGTCGGACTCCGGAAGAATCCAACGAAGGGGATACACGACACCGGAGATATGTCCTTAAGGGTATATTAGTTCACATGCACGAGGTAGATAGATACCACGCCACCGGAGATGTAGCCATTACAGGCAATACCATTCCCATGGTCTTACTAAGTAGTTCGGAGATTCGGCATACATGACAGACGTAGTCTGACAGGTAGTGGTAACCAATCAGACAATGTCCATTAGTTAGCGGTTCTGGGGTATCAGGGTACCAAGGGTCCCTCCGCTCATGTATATAAGCCAGAGCTCTGAGACGCATAAGTCCCCCAGACTTATTCTCATCTCTGCTACGCCTATCCATACAGTGTCACCAGCGACCACTTGCAAGTCGCTGCTTTACCTTGATCATCTTTGTGTCCATCCTTACGTCGACAACAGTCAGTAAGTGTTTGATCATAAGGTCATAGGCTTAGTCGGCGCTCTGCGTCCTAAGTTTGTGATAGAAGAATAAGTCTGCTTATCTTACCTGCCTCGAGTGCCCACCCAGCGTACTCGCCGCAGTGTTGCGTCTTCGCACGTCCACCCGCACGTTAGCGGTGTCATATCTTCACCTGACGTTCCGTCAGTCGCCGACTCTACCAGCGTAAGCCGCACCAAGGCATTGCGCAGCATCGACGGTGTCATCCGTCGTCCTCGAGCGAGAACTCCAGAAGAGTTCTACGAGCAGCGGCCCATAAGACCCCTGCCAAGGCCAGGACACATTTCCACGGGAGGTCGGCCCCCTCGCGGCAGTAGTTCAATTTCTATTATCCAGACTCCCTCGGTCAGGTGACCGAGACTACCTGCAGGACCATCTGGTCCAGATCTCAATCAAGGGACATACGTCGAGACCGCTACAGGGTCTCATTTCATCTATCCTCTCGCCGTCTCCATCATCTCGACTCAGCGCGTCGAAGGCACCCTTCGACAAATTCGTATTATACTTACCAAACGATATCGTCGTCAGCTTGACGACCACGACATCTTCGACCTCGAGCATCTCATAGTCAAGCTCGAATCCATCCGCACCGACATCGCAGAATTCAAACTTTCCTTCGTTCACCAACACGTGGTTCGCGACTTCTGCAACTACGTCCAGGAAAGGAAGCGTCAGGGCGGAGAAGCTCGCTGGATAATCAGAGATATTATCCAGAAGTATCGTCTAGGAATACAGGTCACAGGGCGACCTTTGCTGTAGATATGAATATTCATTTTGTATATGTCTTCATCTGGCGATTCGAACAATCTTGATAACTTTGAGCAACTCAATCCAATCGGTCACACTTTCGATTATCTTTGGGATTCAATTCCACGTGTTCTTCGAGACAGAGCAGGCGAAGCGTTTGCTACATACGAGGACACGTTTGACATCGATTACCACGACGTATATCACATATACGCCCTTCAAATCTATCCAGAATTTGATTGGAGGAACGTCGCAGTTCATATTTGTTATATCCCAATTGGATCCGAAGAACCCGAGGACCGTCTCACCGAAGCTTATCCTAGCTTCGTCGATTGGCTCGAAGAAGTCGAGCGCATTTGCGAAATCCATCATAACCATCAGTGGCCCGCAGTCAGGGACAAAACCAGGTTTTTGTGGCAACCCTTCGTCAAGGTCATCTATAACGACCTTTGGCTGCTGCGAAACCAATGCTCAGGAAGAGTAATTGTCCGACAGGCCACGACTGCCAATAGACATATCGCCGAGTTCGAAGAACATCTTCGTGAGATAGAGGAAGAATTGTAAATATGACGACTCCCACTCCCAATGATCCAAGCTTCTCTCGTGCTCCATCTTCGGAGCTTCCTGCACGTCTTAACATTGTTTTGCAACCCCCGAATCCTATCATTCGTCAAGCCCTGGCCGACACAGCGCCCCCAAATGCGAACATACCCGAAAATGTAAAGAATTGGGTAGTCGATCTCGTCACGAACGTGGTGGAAGAAATGCGTCAACAAACGGTGGCACATTACGAAAATCTTATCCAGCGTCAAGCACATACGATGGAACGTAACACCACGGAGTTCCACAATCGGACGGTCTTCTTAGACCAACATCGTCAACAAACCGAGTCTCGAATCTCAGACTTGGAGAAAACCTCATCAGCCTTATTCGAGGACAACAAGGCCACTAACGAATCATTGGTGGCATTTGACGATGAGGTCAAGGATCTCCAAAACAGGATGGAAGACCTGAAAAAATCACATGATCGACTTCGCGCATGGGCATCTACGCAAGGACGGAAGGCAGGGCAAGGCGGTACCAATGTCGACGACACGGACGACGACGATGAGCCGTCGTTTGGTCGCAAGGGTAAAGGCGTAAAAATTGACCAACCAGAAAAATATGGTGGCAATAAGGACAGAGTCAATCTCGATGATTGGCTCGAACAAGTCATGCTCTGGTTGAAATATACCGGACATACCAAAGACGAGTCCAAAATTATGTCGACCCTCTTGCTCCTGAAAGGAGGAGCACGCGAATACATGCGGCATTGGATCACCGAAATAAACGAAAATAACAAGGCACCCGGAACTTGGGCGGAGTTCGTCTCAGAACTTCGCACGGCGTACGAATCATTGGACAAGGATGACAAGAAGCGAACGGAGTTAGAAGCCTTCGTCAAGAAGGATCATCGAGACTTCCGAAAGTTCGCAGAAGACTTCCGTCCAAAGACAACCGGTACAGGCTTCTCGGATCAAGACTTGATCGAAAAGATCAAGAAACATATTCCGGAGAAAACGTGGCTGCTCATGCTGGCGGACACCACTAAGGACAACTGGCCCAAGAAGTGGACCGAGTTCCTTACATTCGCACTCCGGATATTTACCTCACTACAACGAGAAGGCCACCATGCCAAGGCCGATACCAAGGACCCAAATGCTATGGAGGTTGACGCAGTCGGGAAGAAGAGGAAGAGTAAATCGGGCAAAGCGCGAAGCGTACAAGACGACAAGTTGGTCTGCGCCAACTGCAAGAAGAACAAGCCAACGTTCTTCAAATCGTCGAAACGCTTCGGCAAGTATTGCACCGATTGTTTCAAATTAGATCATGTCAAGAGGCAGATTGAGAAGGAGAAGGAGACAGCTGCGAAGAAGAAGGATGTGAAGAAGAAGGACGATGCCAGGAACAAATCCAAGTCGTCCAAGACGCGACAAGTAGCATCGGATTCCGCTTCGTCCGATAGCGAAATGGACACAGACAGTGGTCCCGAAGTCAAGAAGCACAAGAGCTCTTCCTCTAAGACTAAGGGGAAGGGGAAGGAGACAGCTGCGCATATCAGCGACTGCAGCATCCACTCGGAAAGCGAGCCTGATGCATCCGAGTCGGACGAAGATTTCGCCGCGATCCTCTCAAGGCTCAGGTGCCTGAGGGCGAATGGATCCAGTTCATCAAGGAAGGCGGGAGAAGGCTCTTCAAGGAAGGATCGGAAGGGTTTTCTCAAAGGGGATCTGTAGGCAGCTCGTCAGAGTCCCCAGAACATTATATGAGACCTGTATATTTAGCACCCGAATCAGACACCTCTGAAGATCGTCGCAACGCAGAGGATGATAATGTAACAATAAAGAATTCGTCTCCAAATTTATCATCATTCTATTTACCAGTTACATTATGGGTGTACGGCAAAAAATCGAGCGCCGAAGCTCTAGTCGACTCAGGAGCATATTCCATGTACATCAGCAAGCGATTCGTAAAGAACAATCGAATTGCGACCTCCAAGCTAAACACTACATACAAAGTGTACAATGCTGACGGATCCCAAAATAAACATGGTGAAATAACCGAATATGTAAAAGCATATCTCAAAGTCGGAGATCATGGTTCCACCCACCGTCTGCTAGTCACGGACATCGGGAAGTTAGACATGATCATTGGGATGTCATATTTACGTCAGCATAACCCAGAAATCAACTGGCAAGCTGGAGAATGGAAATACTCACGATGCCCGAGTACGTGTCACCACCAGAGGCTTCGTAAAAAACAACAAGCCATTGCGAGAGAGGAAGCTGAAGAAATCTCGCAACGAGCACAACAAGTGGCAGATGAGGAGCCAACTGCATACAGAATGTTTAATGGACACAACATCGATGCAGTAAATCCTATCATCTCGTGGGTCGAAATGGACGATCCCGAAGCCGAACAAATAGCCCGCATGATACTTTCTATAGCAGATTGCGGCTATGCTGAACCAGAAGAAGACCTGAAAGAAGCGGCACTCCAGTCAAGCACTGGCAGCCCAGAAGATCAGGTTATTAATGAAGTAGAATCTTGGGAAAAACTAGTACCAGATTATCTACATTCATTTGGTGATGTCTTCTCCAAGAAAGCGTCTGAAAGGATGCCAACTCGAAAGCCTTACGATCATGCAATCGAGTTTGAAGAAGAACATGAATTACCACGACCAAGCAAACTCTATCCTATGAATCCGGAGGAAAGAAACTCCCTAGATTCATGGATCGACGAAAACCTAGCAAAAGGCTATATTCGAAAATCGAAATCACCTATTGCCGCCCCAGTATTCTTCGTAAAGAAGAAAGATGGCACACTAAGACTGGTACAAGACTACCGAAAACTCAATGCTATAACCAAGAAGAATCGCTTCCCTATTCCGCGAATAAGCGAGCTTATCGATCAGCTCAGTAATGCGTCAATATTCACCAAGCTGGATCTCCGATGGGGATACAACAATGTTCGCATCCGTAAGGGTGATGAATGGAAAACAGCTTTTGTGACGCATCGCGGTTTATACGAGGCCACGGTTATGTTTTTCGGTTTCTGTAACGCACCAGCCACCTTCCAACACATGATGAATGAGATCTTAGATGATCTTATTCGGGAAGGTCATGTGATCGTCTACCTCAATGATATCCTAATCTTCACTAACGATTTGAAACAACATCGGAAGATTACCAAAGAGGTAATTAAAAGACTACGGGACAACGACCTTTTTGCCAAACCAGAAAAGTGCTTTTTCGAACAGCCCTCGATTGAGTACTTAGGGATGATTATCTCTCAAGGTGAGGTCCGCATGGATCCTCAGAAGGTCGCAGGTGTACTCGACTGGCCTGAACCCAAGAAGGTTAAGCAAGTACAAGCTTTTCTTGGGTTTGCAAATTTCTATCGTCGATTCATTGAAGGATTTGCCAAAAAGTCTCGACCACTCAATATCCTTACACGAAAGGATCAGAAATGGGTATGGAGCGAAGAGCAACAACAATCATTCGATGCTCTCAAGAAAGCTTTTACAACAGCTCCAATTCTGGCATTACCGGATGATACGCATCCATTCCGGTTAGAAACGGACTCCAGCGATTTTGCCACTGGCGCATGCCTCGAACAACTCAAAGACGATGGGTTGTGGCATCCAATCGCATTCTATTCGAAAAGCCTCAATGAGGCTGAGCGGAACTATGAAATCTATGACAAAGAGATGCTCGCAATTATTCGAGCGTTGGAAGAATACCGACAACATCTCGAAGGTCATCCGCTCCCGGTCGAAATATGGTCCGATCACCAGAATTTAACCTATTTCAAATCAGCACAAAAGCTGACGAGGCGGCAAGCTCGATGGTCGCTATATCTTACACGGTTCAACATCCAACTACATCACAAACCAGGGAAATCGATGCATCGCGCGGATCCTCTGTCCAGGAGGCCAGATCATGAAGAGGGGGTAAATCTCGATAATTCTGACAAAACTCTGCTCAAACTGGAATATTTCGCGATTAAAGCTATTCAACATACCCATCTTGCAGTCGTCACAGATCATGATTTGGTGGACAAGATCAAGGAGGCATTACAAGACGACAATGTGAACAAATCATATCAAGACCTACTCAAGAAAGGACAACGAGAGTTCTCGAAAGGACTCGAAGACTGGAACTTCGAAAGTGGGATATTACTATACCGAGGCAAAGTCTATGTGCCGAAAGCAGATAATAAGGAATCACTTAGACGAGAAATCGTCCAGCATCATCATGAAGCTGCCAGTGCAGGTCATCCTGGAAGATGGAAGACATATGAGATGTTATCTCGTAATTACTGGTGGCCGGGAATGTCCACTTACGTCAAAAAGTATGTTGGTTCTTGCGACCTTTGTCAATGCAACAAGAACATCAATCAGCCAAAATACGGAGAATTACAGCCAAATAAGGTTCCAACAGAACCTTGGGAAATTGTCTCTGTCGACTTAATTACTCAATTACCAGAATCCCATGGATTCAACGCAATTATGGTAGTTGTCGATTGTTTGACCAAACGAGCGCACTTCTTTGCAATCACCAATGAGTTCTCAGCATCAGACCTTGCCCGTACCTTTTATGAAAGGGTATGGACACAGCATGGTCTTCCGAGACAGATTATCTCGGATCGAGGTACTCAGTTTGCAAGCGCATTATTCCAGGAAGTTTGCAAACTCCTTGGAATACAATTCACAATGTCATCCGCATATCATCCGGAGACCGATGGTCAAACTGAAAGAACAAATCAGTCGCTAGAGCAATATCTTCGTATCTATACTGATAAACGCGTGGAAGACTGGAGTACATTACTCCCAACTGCCGAATTCGCCTATAACAATCAGGCTTCTGAAGCCACTAAGAATTCACCATTCTTTGTTGAATACGGTAGACATCCACGTGCAGAACCAACAATAATGGACCCTATAAAGCATAATACGCTAGATTCCATAATGCAAGCACGAGTAGAAGCGCAAGAGCAAGCAAAAGCAGCCATTCTATTGGCAGCTGAGCGCATGAAGTGGTACTACGATCAATCCGTACGACCCGCACCTTTCAAAGTTGGAGATCAAGTATTACTCTCCACTAGGGATTGGCAGACATCGGGAGCCAAATTGGCACAACGGAGAGATGGACCCTTCGAAATCGTAGAAAAACTAGGACCAGTCACATATAGACTCAAAATGCCGCGACAATACGGCGTTCATCCAGTTTTTCATGCGTCCAAGCTCACGCTCTACCACAAAGATGAAATACCAGACCGCACTCTCAGACCCCGTCCTCCTATCAAGAAGAAGACTGGCGAAGAATGGGAAGTTGAATACATAGTCGACTCTCGTGTCATTTGGGGCAAGCTTCAATATTTGGTGCATTGGAAGGGTTATTCTAAAGCCGAAGAAACTTGGGAACCCGCAGCAAATTTGAAGAAATCTCCGCGTCTCATCAAGGAATTTCACA
>NW_024468531.1:228462-229027 GCF_001632365.1 Laetiporus sulphureus 93-53 | reverse complement strand
CAATGTCCATTAGCTAGCGGTTCTGGGGTATCAGGGTACCAAGGGTCCCTCCGCTCATGTATATAAGCCAGAGCTCTGAGACGCATAAGTCCCCCAGACTTATTCTCATCTCTGCTACGCCTATCCATACAGTGTCACCAGCGACCACTTGCAAGTCGCTGCTTTACCTTGATCATCTTTGTGTCCATCCTTACGTCGACAACCGTCAGTAAGTATTTGATCATAAGGTCATAGGCTTAGTCGGCGCTCTGCGTCCTAAGTTTGTGATAGGGTCATTGACGGACGGGATAGTATTGGCATCTACTGCAGCGTCCATGCAGGGCCTGTGTTGTTATATCAACGGGTGTCCGAGAACATGGTTGTAGCTGCTCATAAATGATTCCAATGTGCCGAGATGCGTCCTATCAAAATGGATGATGACAGTACTTGATGCAAATGATATCAATGGGATGGAATAAGAGTGGGATGGACAGCCCTGCGGCAACTTGGTTGGGTCGCTGATGCGTATGTAACAGCTGTAACAGCAGGTAACAGCAGGTAACAGCAGGTAACAGCATTTTTTTTT
>NW_024468531.1:164028-226677 GCF_001632365.1 Laetiporus sulphureus 93-53 | reverse complement strand
AAGGCATCGAGCCTGGCGTCGAGGGCGGAGCGAAGGTCCTGGAGGGCCGCTGTGAGGTCAGGTCCAGGGGTTGAAGAGGTGGGTGCAGGAGGTGCAGGAGGCTTGATAGTGGATTTGGCGATGGCGACCACAGTGGCCATGCGTTTCTCCATGAGGGGGTTGCCCAGTTTCACGGCTGTCCCATTTGCCTTAATGAGAGCCATGACCATGGTCTGCTGTACCGCATAAAAGGCATCGACGATGGAGTCCAGGTCGTGCAAGGCATCAGATGGTCCCTGATTTTGCCACGGCCGGAGAGCCTGACGGATAGCCAGGGTGAAGTTGGGGAGGTGAGAGGAGGGGTCTTCATAGGAGGAGGACGACGCAGGGGACGGAGCCCGGGCGCTTGTCGAAGCAGATGGTGGTTGCGGTTTAAGATCCATGAGCAGGTAACAGCAGAGCGTTTTGTTCGTGCTCAAGCCCGCGTGGGGCTCTGATTCTACCTTATTAATACGCAGCAATGGCAAGTGGTGCACAAAGTAAACTGGTTTCGTTGGTATGGAAGGGCAAAGCCAAGGCGAGAGAGTCAGAGTTCACCGATCTCAATCCAGTCATCGTATATCGACATCTTCTGTCTCACAACCTGGACGAGAAGGACCCACACCACGTTGTTGCGCTTTGTGACTGCGACGCGTTCTACACAGCGTGTGAACAGGTCCGTCTGGGAGCTAGAGACTCTCCGAGCCTGGTTTAAGCGACGAACGGACAAGATTTTACGGTTGCAAAGATGATGGCGATATCACCGAGGACGCTACCTTGCTGTTCATCGCAGTAGAGCTCATGGGCAAAATTGGAAGCGACATTCATCGAACGCTTGGTTATACGACCTCAGCTGTGAGTTTTACAAAATTCTCTGCATCGATTCTATTTTTTGATTCTGGCCGATTTTAAAGGGTATCGCCAGGAACAAATTCTCGGCCAAAGTGAGATGCGATTGGTGACAGCGATGATGATTCTTCTGATGTATCAGATAGCTGATTGCCTCGTACAAGAAGCCAAACAGTCAGGCATGCGCGGGGGTCGTTCAATGAATCACAGTGTTAACCCACCAATTCGAAAATTCTCCACACTGCTGCGATACCCAATTATCTCAAACCGACCCATTTCAGAAGGTCGGTTAGGCAACATGCGTGCTCGGAATCCTCTTGTGATGCCATATCCCTTCTTTCTCGGCGGGCAATTGGGGAAAACCATGGCAGAAGAGAACGATACTTAAAAGTTCAACGGTTGGTGATCTCCTGTATGTCTCATGAATGCGTACATTTGATAAATTTGCTGATCTTACAGTTGCAGCATGATAAGCCTTGGTCGGTTGCAATTGATTTCTCCTGAGGCATTCCTGACCGTCTCTATTTCTCAAGACGAAATGCAACGTAAGCTCGGTGAGAACTCGATATGGGTTTATGAAATTTTGCGGTATGTATTCATTCCCTGCGTTATAGCCCCGAACTTGTCGTTGATCGTGGCTATGCTAGAGATGTAGATAAATCTGAAATCAAGGGCACATCAACACCGTTCTGCCTCGGAGAATGTGAGACTGAGACTAAAATACTGAAGGAGAAGTCTGCGGTCAACAAGACCATGATGGCGTCAAAGAACCTATTTCAGCCCGTTACTACTTAAGCCTTCCCAGGGGCACCATTGGATTCGGACATCATCACACAGCGAACTTACAAGGCATAATCATCCATGTGCACATGTGGACCATGCGAGGGTTTCTATCGAACCTGGCAGGTTGAAACGGGTGTCAAAGGTGCCGCGTTTGCTAAAGGAGGCGATTTGACGGCGTAGCATATGGACAGCGGACAGTGGACGTCGCCAGAAGCTATCATTGTTGACCATTCGAAACAATGAATGGCTGGACAGGGTAAACGTGAAACGCCAATATTTGCTGAGGTCAAGAGCCATGACGTGGTCCAGAGACGAGAAACGTCGTCGATTGTCTTGTTGAACACCGTCTACCTACACTTGCTGGCTTGCCTTGTATTCCGGTGCGACTCGAAATGAAGAACGGCATCCAGTGTCCGATAAAGGCACGTATAAATACTACATGGCATCAATTGCTTGCAAGTATACCGTTTTTGTTAAAATGGCGACCACACATGAGCTTGCACTCCGATCTGATAGCTACCCAAATACCAAGTATCGTTTTGTCTCTTCGCATAGCTTCAAATCATTGGATGCCATAGTGCGCTGCGGCCTGCCATCAAGCTGGGAAAAAGTCAAAAAAAGGGACCGTGTCTGCAAACGCGTACATGCCAATCTGTATTCGTATAATGTCAACGGTATTGGCCCATAGTCAGAACCGGCGATAACTGTGCTAACCAAAACACACTAAACATTATGGAAGGCTTCTGCTATAAAGTAACTCAGAGGGGTAACAGGATATAACAAAATTGTCCTAATTGTCAGTTCGACGTGCAACACAAGACTTCATACACATCGTAACGTTACAAGCCTTCAGTAAAGCGACTCTCCGCTGGTGCCGGTCCAGCAGTGGCATTGTCCGGTGATTCATTGTCGATAGATCCCACTTCAGCATCACCGTTGGACACCTCATTCGGATGTCGCCCCTGCGGAGCTTTCTCCAACTGCCGCTTGCTCGGTCCGCGCGTATTGTCGACCCCGGCGGCCCCATTCGTCAGCGGTGGACTCGTCGCAGGTTTCTTCTCCGTCTACTCAATTGAATCAGTCCCGTTATTCACTCTGTCTCAAGTTTGTATGCGCACCGGATATTCCCTCATTTCATAGGACACGGGCTCTCTCGACTCGCGCGTACGCTCCGGCACCTCCGTTTGGTCCATGTCTCCGTCAGCAATATCCGGAGCCTGCTCATATTGTTCTTCTTCTTCTCGTTCTTCTTCTACGCTGGACCCTTCCTCTTCCTCCATCTCTTCCTCGCTAGCATATCCCGCCGCCCTAACAGCTGCAGCCACAGGACCGCTGCGCTCCATCTGCTCGCTCGCGACCAGATACCTAGCACATAACATCCGAATGTCATTCCACCACTCCATCATGTCCTCGTGCGAGCGCCCACGGAAAGCCCAGGCCCGTCCGCTTCCACTGCCTCGGCCAGTGATTGAGCTGGTAAGACCACGCAAGGATCCAGTCTTGATCGAGCCTGTGCCGTCTGTGCGTTCCTCGATGTGGAATTTGTGACTCTTCGCGCTCGGTGCAGACGGTGGCCCGAGGGTGCACATGGGAAGGAATAGACTATAGATAGGCTTATCAACGAGTGCAGGATCTGAAGACGCATACTCGTGCAGGAATCCAGCCGGCGTCAGCACATAGTAGCCTTCCCGATAGGAGCGTGTGTATCGTTTCTTGCGTTCCAGCAGTCCGGTGTGCACAGCGACGACGGACGGATCATCCTTGGACGGGTAGTGGATGTTCTGGGGATCGCGCAGCGGTGTCTCCGGGTCGACTAGATGGTCTTCTCGAGCGGCGAACGCGATCCACTCGCGATCAGGAGGTAGACTTGACATGTCGTGCTCGAGCGTGCCCCATATCTCGCGAATGCTGTCGTCCATGCGTGTCCGCCACTCGGCGAACGTCCCCCACGCTGATTGGAGAGCTTGTACCAAAGACGCTTCAAAAAGAGCAGAAGAAGACTGCGTCAGAAGCAAAGACTTCTGCAATGCGTTCTCGGTGTGAACTTGCTTGACGAGCTGTCGAGCGACGACCTGATTTGCGACGTAGGGATCGCTCCTTGGAGTGATGTGGAGCGGCGTATTCTTTAAGATCGATACGCTCGTGCCCAAGTCGCCGACCAACTTGGCAGACAACTCGCGCTCCTTTGCTACTGCCGTGGCGAGCTTTCCGGTGTCATTCTGTACATTCTACCCTTCGCTGTGAGTAGGAGATGACGATCACTCCGTCACAGACTCACCTTAATATGCGCTTTGATCTCCACGCGAAGCTTCTCGAGATGCTGCACAATCGAGCCTTCCACAGTACGCCCCAGATTTGCCTGCTCATCTGCGATAGCGCGTGTCTTGTCTCGGATGCCGTAATATATGTCCTGCACCCACTGTCTGTTCTAGGCCTCTTATGCTGTATCGTGCGACGCACCTGAAGACCCCCCTCTCCTAAAAATTGATTGCCCGAGCGGAACGGAACCTGAATCACGCCGGCGAGTTTGGCCATCTCGCGAGCAACATTGTTCTGGATGTCGGCGATGCCCTCGAAATAGGCGATGAGCTGATTCACAATAATTTTCCACGCAGTGAAGCGCTCGATGAGAATATCTGAGGGCCGTAAATCATGCGGAGCGATATTCTTCTTGATCAAGGACTGGGTGCGAGAGAGCGAGGAGCGTCTGCTTGCTCGTGAAACCGAAGTCGCACGCGATAGCGAGCGGCCGTCGCTCGACATGGCGAGACGTGAGTTAGGTATGATACTTTAACGAAAGTCCTGGTCGACGAGAGGGTCGGGGATATATGGAGAGGAGGAGATACGGTGGTTGGATTGGGGGGTCTGGCTTTTGAGGTGGGGGCACAAGCGGATACTGTTGCCACATACTCCCGCTTGACGTCACGCCATCATACTGTTTTGGGAATCCGTTATGATTATCGACTCTACAGGAGGGCACATAGCATTCAAACGAAGGACGGCCCCTGCACAATATGCGATGGAAAGCCCCTCTATTCCACCTTGTAGCCAACCAGACTCCTACGACCAACCATCTCTCCGATCTATAGCAGCGTCGAACGTATCATTTGATAGATAGGAATGCACGGAGACAGCTTTAGTACACTGTGGACGTCACTCTCAGGAGCACCCACCTTGAAGATACCGTACGCCTCAACCGCATACACACCGATCTTTGCCCACTCGCCCGACTGTAGTAGTTCGCGCCAGTACGACGCTTTTCCCGCACGGTACCAAAGCGTCGAGTATGCGTTGACTACTGAGTTGAGGGATGTCGGGGGCTGCAGACGTTCTGCGACGTAAACTTGTTTTAGGAATTCGCGTGCGACAGACAGGTTGTATAGGATAGGTTGCCGGTACGCTGTGGTTCCGGCATCAGCAAATCGCTACTACAAAAACGCACAGAACACCGCCAGTATCTCTATTGGACTGTCTGGCCAGACAGTCATGAGCTGAACAGCGAGGACGGGATCATTGCAAAACGAACAGAATCAACACCACTCACTTCCAAGCGCATTCCCGGCCTTTTCTCCAACAGGACCCAACACCTTTCTGGCCACCTCAACAGCAGATCCAGCATACTGCTGTACCTTTGCCAACGTCTCCTGAGCCTTCTCGCTGCTCCCCGACGAGCTAGAGGCAAAACGCTGCTGCTGCGCGGGCATACGACGGACGCGCATCGCCTGAGCGAGCCGGAAAGGTACGGGAGCGCGCACCATACTGAATGGCTAGCAGGAGGCACGGAGTGTGCGAATAGATTTTGAGATGATGGAACGGCGCGCTGGGCGTCGACGGGGACAGTGGTGACGAGAAAACGCGGGCTGCCGGGAATAGACGGGAGTCCCCGTGGTGGGCGATCGTCGATCGAGCGCCCAGTTGAGTCGTGCGCTGTACCCTGTTGGCCGCTGCAGTGGCTTATCTTATCGTTCGTCCTGCTGGGCTGTATGGCGGAGCGATGTCCCGCTCAGCTAGGCTGCTCGAGGCCAGCTGGAGAACGTCTTGTGAACGCCCGCGCGTACCATAAATTCCGCTGAAGCTTTATCGTTGACGGTCCCCGTACTGCTCATCACATCTGCGCCATCTTGTGCTCAGTCTCTGCTTGCCAGCCATCACTATGTCTGCCTCCACCGAATCCTACCTCTCGCACGCTCGCTACGGCAAGGACAAGGTGCGCGTCTTCCGCATTGTGCGCGAGGGTGCGTTTCACCATGTCGTGGAATACAACGTTACCGTGCTCGTGGAGGGCGACATTGATGTCAGGTATGTACATGCTCTGCGAATGAGGCTGGCCTCTCGTTTCCCGCAGACTGGCTGAGGAAACTCCCTTATTCCGTCCGTGAAGTTACACGAAGGCCGACAACTCGGTCGTGGTCGCCACTGACTCTAGTACGTCACCTTATCCTCCTTGCCTATCTCAATACAATCTGCTCATACGCTGTGCCTCTTTGTCGCGCATATAGTGAAGAACATCACCTATTGTAAGCACGATCCTCCCGAGCGTGCAAGGACTCGACCACTCACTCCTTGAGCCAGACCTCGCAAAGACCTCCCCGCACATTCTCGTTCCGGAGCGCTTCGCCATTCACCTTGGAACGCATATCCTCTCCAAGTATGCTCATCTCCATAAGGCGTTCGTCACCGTCGAGAAGCTGCGCTGGGCGCGTATTCCGATCACGAAGGGTGCGGAGGGACAGGAGCAGGTCAAGCTGCATCCGCACTCCTTCTACCGCGACGGCGAGGATAAGAGAGTGACGAGCGTGGAGGTATGTGCAAGTATAGTCTCGCGGCACCAGTTGGGCCCTGTATGCGTCTGGGTTTATTGACATGTGGTGGTGCAGCTCGATGCGACTGGAGGCAAGGACAAGATTATCGCGAAGGTCACTTCTGGGATCACCGACTTGCTAGGTATGTGTTTGTGTTGATTCGCTATATTGCATGAGCCTAATCTGCCTTTCATAGTACTCAAGTCCACCGGTTCCGCTTTCGAGTCGTTCGTCAGAGACGAGTACACGACGCTGGCCGAAGTGAACGACCGCATCTTTAGCACCTCGATCGATCTGAGCTACGTCTACAAGCCGTTCGCCGTGCCTCCGCCCACGGATGAAAAGAAGATTGTAGTCAATGTCCAAGGAGAGGCCACAGGAAAGGGTACGCCGTGGGAAGCGGAGACGGTCGCGAGAAGCGCGCGGAAGATTACGCTTGAGGTATTCGCCGAAGATGAGAGCGCAAGCGTCCAGGTGTGTGCGACGGTTAAGCGAAAGTCGCCGTATGTGAATTGATGCTGTCGTGAACGCGATATAGGCGACTCTTTACAAGATGGCGCAGCAGATAATCGCGGAGAACCCATACGTGGAGAGCGTGACGTACACGCTGCCTAACAAACACTACATCCCGGTGGACATGCGGTATATTGGGGTGGATAACCTGACACCGTTGAGTCTATTCTTGCGTTTTTTCTATCTCATCTCTCGTCGTGACCCTGCTTCGTGCTGCGCATCATACTTTGTTGAGAATCGAAGTTGCCGAAAGCGTCGGGTTTCAGGGTTGCAGTGATCGCTTCTAGCAGGCATCGGGCGCTGGAAGCACAGGCAGGAAGTCGCGAAGGTGACGTTCGGTTACCGATGGCTGCCTCGGGGGTTCGAATGCAGAAGCGGCGCAAATTGCGCTCGCTTCCTTGGCACCTGACTTACGTGGGAGAGCGAGACGGTGTTCTTACTTCCGGCTTCGTATGGTGGTTAAACGGTTGGAGGGGTTGCCATGTTCGGCCAGAAGCGTGACACGCATATGGTGAGATGGCATCTCGGGGGGCGAAGTCTGTTGGACGGAGGAAGCGATTGATTGCCCGGAAATTTTCTTGTATATGGCGTTGAAGTACGGGAGCGGTTGCGTGCGCGGGGGCCAATAAGGAGGAGGGCGCGTGAGGAGGGCTACGTCTGGGGTGCGTCCGCGGGCGTCGAGGATTGGACGAAGAACCCGAACGCGATCAGTGTGAGACTGGGGTGATTCGCATGAGCGGTCAACCGGTCACGGACGGGGTGGTCGCCGTCCGCTATTGATGGGATGCTTGGCGCGCATTCCCACGCGTGATGCTTACCGGTGCCGACAAAGGGCGAATGCTGACGATGGTAATGGATGGTGTGGCACAGGTCCAAGGCAGAGGTGTTCGTGCCCATCGCGGCTCCAAGGTACGGGACTCCGGCTCTGTGGCGGTGGCTGCGCGCTGACGGTGCATAATGACGCAACCGCTCTTTCTAGCGGGTTGATCTCAGCAACCATCTCACGTAAATGACCGATGATGTCATCGGCCCCGCAACGCCCGGCGACTCCGCAGCTACTGCCCGCACTTCTCCCCGCAGGCTCTTCCGTCGCGCCGCGGGCATATCCAGTATGAGAGAGGCATTACTATGTATATCACCATGTTTAAATTTTCGGTAAATGTGACTGTCACGGCAACCATGACGCGTGTATGCAGTGCCAGTGTGACCATGATAACGCAATGACGTCACTCGCGTATCACGACTCAGATGGTGAATGGGCGGCGGCGTCTTTATGACCCACTTGTATCACGCTTCCCTTTTTACACTTTGCTTTCTCTCCACCACTTCCTCCACCCCACTCTCTGCCCGAACCATCATGGCTGGCGATCACAAGGTGCGTCCCGTCATCGTTCTCCGCGTCGTCGACGATGTCTCCTCACCGTCGCCTCTGGCAGTGCCCCGTCTGTCAGTCTACCTTCACCCGTCCCCAGCATGTCGCTAGGCATATGCGTTCCCGTGAGTATACACCACATTCTCCAGCCCAGCTCCGCCTCCGCCCCGGCCCCCTCCCCGGCGTGGAGTTCTCCGCACACTAGGCGCTGTTCACCCCCTTTTTACTTCCTTGCCGATGCTCATCTTCTCCATAGATACCGGTGATCGCCCCTACAAGTGCCAGCACTGTGGAGATCAGTTCGCGCGAAGGTGAGACTCATGTCTTTTGTATGTCCTACCGCTTTTCACTGCTGTGGATTTTATCCTCCCTATCTAGCGATTTGCTCTCGAGACACATTAACAAGTGTCATGCCTCTGAGAAACCCCCCACCACCACTGCTCCAAACCGGCGCAAGGGTTCCGCTGCGGCCTCCCGTGCAACTACCTCGAAGCAGGCTTGCGACCAATGCGTTCAGTCCAGTCTGCCTTGTGACGGCGCTAATCCCTGCTGTATGCGTTTCACCAACCCCCCTTTACTGTCTTCGACAGAGGCTTACGTCCATTTCTTTCAGCAAAGTGCGTACAGCGCAAGTGTCGATGCACTTACGTCAAGTTCCATCGACAAACTGCGCCTCAGGGCCCAGGCCATCCCGTCCCGAACCAACTTTCTCAGCCGAGCCGCACTACCATCGCCGGTTCTTCTCGCCTTTCTGACGATTTCATCCTCGGTCCTCCCCAGACTCAATTCGCGTTCCCATCCATGTATGCGCCGAATGCCGGCACTGAATACACGTTGCCCCCGACCTCAACCACGCTGTATGGCTACAACCCTTCTGATCCTCATCAGTCGCCTGCGTCCTCCATGACGCTGTCTGCGAGCACCCGTGACTCGCTGAGTTCCTCCTCTGATGTAATGGCCAGATATCACGCACAAGCTGAGCTCCTGTCTCGTGCCAACGCTCTAAATGGCCCTCTCGCCGTTATGGGCTCCGGTGCGCCGCCAGCCGCAGATAACGCCATGTCCGCGAACACACTGTACAGCTCCGATCCGCACGCCCAGTCCCATTTCAACCGGTTCTCACTGCCGATGCCGGCTGCCTCGTGGGCGCACTCTAATGATGCGCACACTCAGCAGTCCTTTCAGGGCGTGGACGAGCACGATAAGGAATACGACCCAGCATACAGACAGCCCTTTCATACGCGCGAGAGAAGAATTGCAACAGGCTCCGGGGAGCCAACGCTTCAGGCCCATCCTACCACGCACGGTGCAACGTTTCCGCCCTTATCCTCCACTGTCGGAGGCGCGGGCGGCTACTCCGGAGACGTAGGGTTTCAACGCCACTCGGACGACTTAAACGACGACTTTGGAAGCGATGCTGGCAGTAACGAACGTTCGCACTCGATCCCGAGCAGTGCAGCGTCCAGCAGTGTACATCT
Organism: Laetiporus sulphureus 93-53; assembly: GCF_001632365.1. NCBI lineage: Eukaryota > Fungi > Basidiomycota > Agaricomycetes > Polyporales > Laetiporaceae > Laetiporus > Laetiporus sulphureus. Next base: position 216,862 of record NW_024468531.1, on the reverse strand, counting down.
TCCGCTTCCTGATTCTCAACAGCAGCAGGCACGGCAATCGTTCGCTCTTCGAGAGTTCTCGCATTTTGACGCCGCCCAGGATGCAGGCAATAACCCACACAATATAGGTCACAAGCACGAGTATAGCGGCAGTTTTGAAAACGATGGACAGGGTGAGGGAGGCTTCTCGTCCGCATTCGGACTCATGTCTCTGGATGACCCGAATGTCCTTGCGGGGCTCTCTACAGATTCGGCTCCTTTCTTCTCGAACATGACGCCCGGCGCGGGCGGTACTAGCAGTCTCAATTTCGCGACGCCGACGCAAGATATACTTTCAGCGTTGAAAGCAGGCAAAAATGACATGGACTCGAAGGAGATGCGCGATTTCTGGAAGATGTACGTACGCACGCCGCTAAGCGGCCCGGGCAGCGCGAATATGCTGTCTTTGGCAACCCCGACGGGCCCGGGGCAGACGCTGGGCTCGAGGCCGTCGCCGTCGCGGCGGCATTCCCGTGTTGCCTCGTTACCGAGCATGAAGACGCCTCCATTATTGTCGGATGTCAATTCCGGTGCATTACCACCTTTAAGCCGTTTTGCATTCAATGACGGCACACGCAATGACGGTTCTCGCAATATGCAGTTTCCCCACTCTGAGCATGAGAGTGACCAGCGAGACAGAAATGCAAATGCAAATGCCAATGCTTTCTCCTCGATTCGCACAACTCTCCACGGTGGAGACGATTTGAAGAGCTATGAGCAGGCGGTGCTTGCTCGCAGGGCTCCGATGAACTTGAACCTTGTACCCAAGCGCAGAGGGACAATGCCACCGAGAGCTAGTGCAACTAGTTCTATCCTGCAGCAACAGCAAAGTTCGGACGCTAAAGCTAGTTCGAGCGTGAATGCAAGCCCTGTAGCCCCGCATCTCCCGCCGCCGCCGCCTCCGTTCATGTCGAACAAAATTCCCGATCTCCTTAACCGACCCTCATCGACTGCATCGAACTCTTCTTCCCTCGCTCACGCTTTCGGTGCGACCGATAGCAATGCCCATCCGCAGACACAGCAGGCCACTTCTCGGCCTCCGTCTCAATCTGGTCCTAGTGGTATGCGGCCTCCTTCCGTTGCGTCCAGCACAGTGGTTGGCAGCGACGCCGGCCATGACTTTGACCCTTCATTTCGGCCATCGTTCAAGCGACTCGCATCGCAGACGCTCGGGCCTGAAAACAGCAAGCGCGCGTTGCTGGGTCCAGCGGGTTGGGACGATGATGCGGTTGATGATGATGATGACGATGGCGACCTTGGCCAGCGGCAGTCGTTGTCGACCTCTACGGAGCGGGGTAGCTCCGATGTCAACAGGCTTGGTAGCGCGTACGACCGCTCGGTGGTGGGATTGTTGGATCGTCAACGTAGGTCAAGCTACCCAATGACGGGTATGCAAGCCATGCAACCCTTGCGGCGCGCAGAGGAATCGGGTACCTAAACAGCGCACACTTTCGCTGATACGCGGATTTTAGGACGCGGATTTTCTTTAAAAGTTCTTATATGCGCACTGGAGAATAACCTACCGTTGCGCGATGACTATTGTACTTGGCTCTTGTCGTAATGGCGGCGGCGATGTCGGGAATTTGAACGCTCTGATACGCTGCATGTTGAATCTCAGATGTAGTATACCGTACGCATACCCGTGTCTGCCGTCTCGAGCGCCATACTCCTTGTACGTAGCTACTTTCCAACGCTTTGTTTTTTTTCAGTTTCCTTTCACTTTTGCATCGCTTATGTGTAGCGAACGTAAAGTACCCCTGTATGAATAGTCGCTCAGTTGTAGCAAAAGGATCTTTCCTGCTTTCTACGTAACATGCGATGAAGCTCATTGGAACGTTAGGTATGTGATGCATGAATACAATGATAAGTATGCTGCGACGTTTTCTATGGATATGGTAGCCGCACACGGAGCCTGCATAACAGAACTATCGCTACCAGGCGCGGTGACCGCCATCAACGATGATGCTGCACACGTGTGTAAATTATGAATGAGGGAACGCTCTTTTGGGAGAGAACAGATGGATGCTCACTCGCTGCCGGTGCAATAGGTGCTGGCATCGCTTGCCAACCAGGTAACGACACCCCTGAGCTCGTCGGGTCGTCCCAAACGATTTTGCGGGTTCTGGCTGGACCACTCCTCCCTCAGGCCTGGCTGGGAGTCGATAAAGGCCGCGGTGAGACTGTTAACGTTGATAAAAGGTCAAACACGCGCGAGGTCTTGGTGTGATGTGTGGTGTACGGAGGAGGGGAAGGGGGGAAGAGGACGCTACGCACGCAGTGTAGATGTAGCCCGGGCTGAGGGTGTTAACTCTGATGTGTTTCGGGGCGAGCTCGCAGGCCATGCTGCGGCCCATTTGGAGGACGGCCGACTTGGAAGTGTTGTAGGATATCACCTTCTGGTGCTGTGAAAGGGATGCAAGGGGTAGGACGTTTAATGTCATACACATGTAAATGGCAAGCGGAGGGAAGATTAGTGCGCACCATGTTGGTGATGCTCCCGCTGATGCTGGCAATGAGGATGATGCTACCGCCGTTCCCAAAGCGGGCCATCTGTCGCCCGGCTGCCTGCGCGGTGTAGAGTACGCCGTTGACGTCGACGTCCATGACCTAACAAGGGTCGCGTCGAGCCGCTGCTCAAATTCCAGCGGCAGGGAGGGAAGACACCGTGACGTACGTCGTTGAACATCTGGGCTGGGTAGTCAAGGCAGTCGTGGCCGGGCTTGACGATGCCCGCCGCGCAGATGCATACGTCCATGCGGCCCTCCTTATTACCGATGGACTCGCCGACCTTCCACAAAGCCTCCTGCACCGTGAGACTAATAAGCCATTACAACACAATGCAAACCGCCGCGACAGGCAGGAAGTATCGCACGTGCCTGGTCGCGCACGTCCGCACTGACGTACTCGAGTCTCCCCTTACCCTCCATCCTGCTGACGTACCGTTTCACCTTTTCAAACTCGTCGCCGGGCGTCTGAGGCAGGTCGAGGCAGTAGACGACGCGCGCCCCGGCCTCGACGAGGGCCATGGACATCTCGAGACCGAGGCCGCGGTTCGCACCTGAGACGAGGGCGACGCGGTCGGAGAGGGAGAACTCCTTTTCGAATAGCGTAGGCGTCGCAGCTGAGCGGTCGAAGCGCAGTACACCATCAGCGGTTGCGATGGAGTGAATAGTGGTGCTGCTCTGGGTACGTACGAGAGGATGGAGATGCGGCCCGTGCTGCAGCGACCCCGACCGGCGCGTAGGGTGGCAGGAACGTCTTTTGCTTTTGGCTGGATACGCTGGAAGGGAAGCCGCCCGCTGATCTGGCTATAGCGGAGGAGCAGAAGCCTGCCCGACACGCTACGATACCGAGGCGCGATACACGTGTACTTCTGAGCGATTGGGTCAATTTGACGGGAGCCACACCGGACATGATGGATGCAGTGATGGCAGAGCAGGAATCAGACGGAGATTTGGGGGATTCGCGCGGTGGACAATCCAGTTAAGCAACAGTGCTCATTATTTAATACGTTTTATACTCACCTCGTCGAGATTGACAGGAGACCGAGGTAACGGCTGCAACATCAGCAGAGGTCATTAGGCATGCTCAGGTGATGATCATGGGGCCTGCAGAGGGAAATGAGCGAAACGAAAATGTTAGTCCAGATACATTCCTGGTGCTGATTGAGTGAGAAAGTCCGATAACGAGGAATGTTGATTGACGGATTGGCATTGGACGATGATGGATCACCGTGGCGTGCGTCAGATGACGGACGCAGCAGCGAACAGTACTCTCCTTTCCGAGACAAAAGGCACAGCGGGCGCCTCGCTCCCGCAGAGACTACAGCGTCTGGTGATGATGCATTGTGAGGCCATCAGGAAAACTCAACTCGGCTTGCGGTTCGAGAAACTCCTTTTTGACTTGTTCTCGCTGGTTTTGGCTTGTACAAGCCAATAAGCGCGCGATAAGAAGCTCTCAAGCCAGAGAAAAGTCAAAATAAGGAGGTCCTGAGACTTTCTAGGACTTATTGTCTTTTTTGGTGACGGCAAGCGGGTAAAAGCATCATAAGCCGGATTTGAGCTTTCCTGATGAGGGAGATAGCAATTTGGCGCAGCTGACCACATACCTTGATGCGGGAGCAACCCGATGCCGTAAACGCGTCGATCGCACCGGAGTACGAGACCATACCTACGAAAAGCTGGTGAACGAGCACTGCAGCATCGCATCGAGGTGCTGCAAAGCGACTCTGCTGTAGACAGTGGCTGGATATCGGACGTCATTTACAATTTCGGTCGTCTGCATCTACGAACTCATGCGCATGCTGCCTATGGCAACTGGTCGGAATCTACACGAGCAATAAGTATCATTGACATGGGCGATTGTGGGACAAGAGGAGATAATCATGCAAATGCAAGTGATGCGACTTTTGGCGCTCGGTGACATGCGACGAAGGCTCGAGCACATGCCATAATGATACGTACGCTACGATGTTTCTGTGGATATGCTGGCCGCACACAAAGCCTGCACAACGAAACTATCGCTACCAGGCGCGGTGACCGCCATCGACGATGATGCTGCACACGTGTATGAATAAGCGAACGCTCTTTTGGGAGAGAACAGATGGACACTCACTCGCTGCCGGTGCAATAGGTACTGGCATCGCTCGCTAACCAGGTAACGACACCCCTGAGCTCGTCGGGCCGTCCCAGGCGTCCTTGCGGGTTCTGGCTGGACCATTTTTCCTTCAAACCTGGCTGGGAGTCGAGGAATCCCGCGGTGAGACTGTCAACGTCGACGAAAGGTCAAAGACCCGTGAGGTCTCGATGTGAGATGTGGTGTACGGTGTATGTCGGAGGGGGATGAAGGCGCTACGCACGTGGTGTAGATGTAGCCCGGGCTGAGGGTGTTCACTCTGATGTGTTTCGGGGCGAGCTCGCAAGCCATGCTGCGGCCCATTTGGAGAACGGCGGATTTGGAGGTGTTGTAGGACACCCAGTTCTGGTGCTGTGAAAAGGATACGCAGGGAGATCAGACATTTAATGCCACGCAAATGCAAATGGCAAGCGGAGGGAAGATCAGTACGCACGATGTTGGTGATGCTCCCGCTCATGCTGGCAATGAGGATGATGCTACCGCCGTTCCCAAAGCGGGCCATCTGCCGCCCGGCCGCCTGCGCGGTGTAGAGTACGCCGTTGACGTTGACGTCCATGACCTAACAAAAGGTGCGTGAAACCGTTGCTCAAGAGCTAACAGGGAAGGAAGAGACACGCACGTCCTGGAACGTCTGAGCTGGGTAGTCGAGGCAGTCGTGGTCAGGCTTGATGATACCCGCCGCAGCGATGCATACATCCATACGGCCCTCCTTCTCACCAATAGACTCGCCAATCTTCCACAGAGCCTCCTGCGCCGCGAGACTGATAAGCCACCATAACACAACGCAAACCGCCTCGGCAGGCTATATCGCCCTTACCTGGTCGCGCACGTCGGCGCTGACGTACTCGAGTCTCCCCTTACCCTCCATCCTACCGACGTACCGCTTCACCTGGTCGAACTCATCGCCGGGCGTCTGAGGCAGGTCGAGGCAGTAGACGACACGCGCCCCGGCCTCGACGAGGGCCATGGACATCTCGAGACCAAGACCGCGGTTCGCGCCTGAAACGAGGGCGACGCGGTCGGAGAGAGAGAACTCCTTTTCGAATAGCGTGGGCGTCGCAGCTGAGCGGTCGGAGCGCAGTACACCGTCAGCACTTGCGTGGCGAGTGAACAGCGGTGCTGCTCTGGGTACGTACGAGAGGATGGAGAAGCCGCCCGTGCTGCGGCGACTCCGACCGGCGCGTATGCAGGCAGGATCGTCCTTTGCTTTTGGCTGGATACGCCGGAAGGGGAGTCGCCTGCTGATCTGGCTATAGCGAAGGAGGAGAAGCCCGCCCGACACGCTACGAGACCAAAACGCGACGGATGTGTGCTTCTGAGGAGCGATTGAGCCAGTCTGACGTGAGTCACCTGGGACATGATGGACAGAGTGGTGGCAGAGCAGCAATCAGACGGCGATTGGGGAGATTCGCGCGGTGTACAGTCCAGTTAAGCCGCCGTGTCCATCATTTAGTACGTTTAACACTCACCTCGTCGAGTTGGCAGGAGATCCGGGTAATGGGCTGCAGCATCAGCAGAGGTCATTAGACGTGCTCAGGTGACAATCATGGGGCCTGCAGAAGAAAACGAGCGAAGCAAAAATGTTAGTCCAGACATATCATGCATCAGCCCTAGTGTTGATTGAGCGAGAGAGTCGAATAACGAGGAATGTTGATGGATGGGTTAGCATTGGTTGATGGATCACGGCATGCATCAGATGACGGACGCAGCAGCGAGCAGTGAGTGCTAGTGAGTACACGGTCACGACGCGTCCAGTTGGCGATCACCCGTGACGCGTCGATGGCTGCACATGGAACGAAAGTGCGATCGACATGCTCCCTTACGTGACAAAAGGCGCAGCTGCTGCCTCGCTTCCGCAGAGACTATAGTGTCCTGTGATGATGCATCGTGAGGAAGATAGCAATGATTTGGCACATCTGACCACGTAACTTGATGCCACGGGAGCAATCCGATGCCGTAAGCGCGTCAATTGCACCAGGTACAAGATTGTGCCTCCGAAAAGCTGATGAACGAGCAGCATCATATCGAGGTGCTGCAAAGCGACTCTGCTGTAGACAGAGGCTGGATATTGAATTTCTCGGTCGTCTGCATCCACGAGCTCATGCGCATGCTGCCTATGGCAACTGGATGACCATTTGTGGGTTCTTCCATGACGTCATGCACTACTGTACAGTTCGTTTCGCAACGCGACCGAGTTGCGACATCGCATACCAGTACACTTCACAACCGTACATCTATATCACATCCTGAGTGGCGAGCGTGCCAGCAGCGGCTTTTAAGGTTCGTTGGTGAATGACTCTATAGAGCGATGTAGATATTGGACGCGCCTTTTCATTGCTTCGATGCCACACTGGATGACAGTAAGCGTTAATTTTATTGGCTCCCTTCCGATTAGGCGGACGTGAGGTGAATATTGCTCTACATAGGTGATCCATCTGATGCTTACCGCTCGCAGAATACTTTCGCCATCTCCGCGCAACGAGGACGCATTCACAACGTCCTCTTGGCGGACTCAGAGTCTGGTCTCAATGAGCAGTCGGTGAACGGTGGTCCTATCGGCGGGGAGCTCCAGGACAGGAAAAGCGAGACTAATGCGCAGCAGGGCGGCAATAATTTAGGCACGAGCCGCCTAGTCGTGGCTTTGACAGCCAGAATGGTTCTGCTGCGCTGATTTCACGCAGTCGGAAGGATCATTGGCGGTAGGGAAGAGGCAGGAGCTATGCTAGGTACCGGGGTGCATGAGGCAGGCAGCTGTGTGAGAGCCGACCAGCGAATGCCAATGATGGACGGAGATGTCGGAGCTTGAGCATCAAGATATTGATCAATGGATCATGGAGGACGAGGAATTCTTGTAACAGTAATATCGCAATCGAAAAGCAGGACAACTGCCATAAAATCATTCAGCTATCGCAGTGCGAAGATGCCATTGCGCATACATGCTGCAACAGTTATTCCAATCGTTACGTAGAGTGCATGCTCCAGTGAGGAAAGAGTGTACACTCCTCGCTTGCACCGCGCAGACGTCGGCGTCTGAAGTTGCTTAGTCATCGAGCGCGCCTCGGCCTCTATGCCAGCCAGAAAAGGAATGCGGGCGGGCCGCAAATTCCATGGACGCCACCGGGCAAATAGTGCCACATAACCATCAGTCAGATCGCACCGCCTGTGCGGCAGACGACCAACACCGTCGACGACGACCTCTCCAACCACTTCGCCGCCGACCCAGGCTCGGACACTCTCCTCGCGTAGTCAAAGCTCACACCTTGAGACATCCTCGGCTGCGTATCTAACCATCCATTCGTTTTCGCACTATGCGAGAATCCAACTTCGCCTTCCCGGTCCAGAATCGGGCATGTGTCTGCATCTCATCCCAGCTCTATGATAGAAGAGGTGCGTAGGGTTCAATGTGCGGTATTGAGGCTCTTCATTGCTCATGCGGTTCACTTTAGCTCTCGATACCAACTCACCCTTGCCGCTGTTCAATTCGCTGACCCATCTTACCTACCTCACGTCCACATCACCCCGCATTCGCGAGATCATGACCATGGATGGCGGCCTCGAACGCCTCGTTCGAATACTTCACGATTTCTGCATGTGTCCGCCGCCCCCGGAAAACCCGACGCTTTTCTACGGCCTCTCTCCATCGTCTGCACATCCTCCGAAGTTGGTTCCCACCCTCAACCCTAAGTCGTTCGACAAACAAGCGCAGTATCGTTTCACCTTGGCCTTCCAGTGCGTTGTCAACATTGGGGTTCGCGGGAGCGAGCCCATCAGGAGCCGTGTTGTCCAGGCCGGGACGCTTGATGTTGTGGGCTGCATCCTCGAGGCGTGGCTTGCTGGCCACGGGTTCGCTGTTGGGCCAAGCGTTAGCGCGAGTGGCTTGCCGCGCGAAACTAGAGAGCAGAGAAACGCGAGGCGGCTGGCCCAGCAGGAGGCTCGCCAGAAGGAACAGGCAGATGCGCTGGCCAGGGCCCTCCAGAGGCAGGTCAACAACGCTGAGCGCGCTTCTGGAATTGAGAGAGGACCGAGCTCATCAAACAGAGAAGTAAGGGGTGGTCATCACTTTCTTCATTGCGGACGTTGCTGACGGATTTCATAGGACAATGCTATGGAGACAGAATCACCGACGTCTCGACAGGAGACGGATATATCGACAGGGACATCGACAGAGACATCCAATAATGTTACACCAGGCGGCACGGACACCCCTACTGGAGCTGTTATTGTTCCAGGAAGGGACCGAAGCGGCACCATCATCGCCCGCCCGACGTGGGATCAGGCGGCGGCTCCCACCAACGCCCATCGCCGAGGTCATCGGACTCGACATCACCAGGCATCAGAGTCTGCGGCTGCCTCCACGTCGACTTCTGCGGACAATTCAAGGCCCGAAACGGAGACAGAGGACGATGGAGACGTTGATATGGATCGCGAGAGCAGCCGCGAGGTCGACGAACACTCTATCTCCGGTACTCCTCCTCCCGAGCGTCGTGCCTCCATCGCCAGTGTAGGCACCGTTCGCGGCACTGCTGTGCATGCTCGGAGGGCTGTTGGGATCGTCTCGGACGCAGCCACCAACACGACGGGTGCCTCACTCGAGATCAACAGCGATGCTCACATCATCATCAATGAGCAAAACGGGGTTGGGGTGGACGGGGTTAGTGTGGAAGACGGTCTTGTCTCTCTGGAAGCGAACGACGATTTTGCGATGGGCGCGCCGCCAGGTGCTCCGGGAGCCATTGATGGACCGGCAGCGCGCGCCGTCTCCGACGTTCACGGGCCAGGGGAGAGGACGCCTCGCGCGGGCACGGCCAACTTGCCTCACGCTGTGCCCATTGCTCTCCCACCCGTGCCGAACACCACAACAGTCCGGGTGACGGCTCCCACCGAAACCGGAACAATGCGCGGACGTACCAGCCGCGCTGTCAACGCCACTCCGACGGCGGCGAACATGGCTGGCTCTGCTGCGGCCTCGTCGCATGGGCATCATCACATGCGGGAGACAGATACGGGTCCCTACAGAGATGAAGATGTTCTGCTGAGCCTCCAGCTCCTAGCGTACCTCAGCAAGTATCCACATGTCCGACAAGCGTTCTACAAGCCGCGTCCATCTTTCCATCCTGCGACGGCTCAGTTGCCGGTTGGCGATGGCAGGTTCGCGCAGCCTGTCGCTGGGCCGAGCACTAGCAAAGCTTCCATTACTTCGTCTACCCCGACTAAGGAGCCAAACTCGTTTAGGAAAGTCTTCAATACCGCTACAGGCCGCGGAAAGGAGAAAGAAAAGGCGCCGGCGGTGCCAGAGCCGAACGCTAATGGCTCTGCTGTTCCTCCAAATACCCCCACTCGCATGACGAATGTGTTTTCGCTTGTGGAGAGGTTCACCTTCCGCCATAGCTCGGCTGATCTCGACTCGCCGAACCCTCCGCCTTCGCTTCCTCCAGAGATTCAGTACTGGGCTGGTGTCATCATGCGAAATGCCTGTAGGAAAGACGAGACTAGAGGTGGTATTCGGCAATGCGCGAACAGTGAGTATATTACGATTCTTCTGTAAGTGATGTACTGATGTGTGAATTCACAGTGCTGTGCGGCCGTTGGGAGTCGTATCCCCGCGAATTTGCCAAGTGCCGCCGATGTAGGAAGGCAAAGTATTGCGGGAAGGAGTGCCAGAGTACAGCGTGGAGTGAAGGACATCGATTCTGGTGTAGCGCGAAGGACCCCGAAGAAGACGGAGAGCATCATCATTCACACCACGGCGAAAGCTCGCGCTCGGCTGCAGCGGGTAGCTCTATGGCTGCTGCAGCAGGGGCGCCTGGCATTTTCGGAATCACTCGAAGGAACGAACGTGAACGCGAGCGCGACCGACTGGTCCGGGCAATGGTGACGGATGTGCGTTTGGCTGATCAGATCGGCGTTGCCCGACCACCAGCACATGCGATACGTCCTGCGGTGTCGAACATCAGCATCAGCCCAAACGATACATTGGCGACGCTGAATGCTGTCCCGTCGCCTGTCGTTGCTGTTGTTGGGCCATCTGCGGGCGAGACGAGGGGGACGGCGTTGGAGGCCGAACGTGGAGAGGACATGGTGATTGGATGAAAATGGACCACGCTCGATGTGTCATTTTCCATATGTTGCAGGAGTCCTTACGCTCCTCTTTTACTCTTCTTGTTCAAGTTCCATCGCTGCTGGTGGAATGATACTTTACCCAGACCGTATTTCGCTCATTCTACTACTGTCCGCATCGACCATCGTCGTTTGTCTCTTCTGCAATGTAACTAGTCAACTTACCCCACATCCACACAGTCTACCGCAATACCATTTTCTTTGACTGTCGCCATACTTCGAGAGCATTCCATGGCCTCGGTCGGGTTTTGTTTGTCCGGAACAAATAGAGTCGTTAGAAAATGTGATCGCTGGGAGGAAGCGCTCGTCCCTCACGCACACACACATCCGCCGCGTTCTTTCTCTATTATTGACGTTCACCTCCTCTTTGTATCGCCCATCAATGGTGCGTGGAGCTCGTGTACAAAGCGGCCGTTCGTCTGGCTTATGAATTGATGCAGGCTGCTCAGGCGACATTCAAGTCCATCAAGGCGGTCATCCCGCTCCTTGACCGCGTTCTCGTCCAGAGATTCAAGCCCGAGACGGTACGTCCATCCTGCTTTGTTTTGCCCACACCCTTCGAACCGTTCCTCACCTCTTTGATTTTGGTCGTAGAGAACCGCGACTGGCGTTCTCCTTCCTACTTCCGCGACGAACAGTCCTCTCCCGGAGGCGACGGTGATTGCTGTCGGCCCTGGCGCGCCGAACAAGGAGGGTCAGGTTGTGCCTACTAATGTGAAGGCAGGCGATCGTGTGCTGTTGCCGGGCTGGGGAGGGAACTCGATAAAGGTCGGGGAAGAGGTGAGTTGTGGCGGCGAGCGCTCTGATTCCCCATTGCTAATGGTGTTCGTAGGAGTATTACCTGTTCAGAGACTCGGAGATCCTCGCGAAGATTCAGGAGTGAGGTGCCCAGCTCGGTCGTGCGCGCGCGAAAAATACATAAGGGGTGTAGGAACGTAGAGAATGTGTTGTCATCTGCCAAAAGTTTGCTATCCATATACATCATCTCAAGGCTAATCTGTCTAGCATGTTTTCTGAGCAATTGTTTATTATTGTCGCAATCGTACACGTCCCCATCTCAGCATAACATCTCTTTGTGACGCGTGCTGGTGCAGCCAGGCCTCTGAATGGCATTGTTTTATGCGATGATATTGTGCTTCCTCATCTGATCATACAGAGTTCGCCATTTGTCTCAGCACGATCTCAAAGGATCACCCGTACCATCATTATCTACTTTTCGAGAGCATAAACCGTCTACTGACACAGCCCTGACTCAAAGGAAGATACCCAGCAGGAAAGACGACCGGCAATCAGCAGTTCCTCGCTAAAGACACTCGACCATCTTCTACTCGTCCTTCTTAGACGCACGCTTCTCCGCAGCGTCAATAGCAGCCTTGTCAGTCTGCGGGTTTGCCGCGACTGTGCATCGAATCGTTAGTCCACAGCATGGATGTGATAGTAACAAAAAAGACATACCGCCCATGAAGCCGCCACTTTTGAACGGCCGCTTGAGGTCACCCTCCGCGGGCTTACCGAGGATATGAATGGCAACGAGTTTCGCATCGTACAGACCCTTGAGGCCCATGAGAGCCTGAACGAACAGGGGCTGGGTATATCTGCAACAGAGGAACTAAATGGGAATGGACGGCTGCATCGAAAATCGCGAGCGTACTTCATGTAGAGATGCATAAACGTCATCATTGCGAGGCCCATGTAAACGGAGCGCACGAGCTTGGAAGTCTCCTGGAGGTCATAATCCCTAACTGTCGTTGTCACCAGGTGGCCCTCTTCTTTTGTCTGGCCGTGGCGTGGATAAGGATCGTGCGAAACCGTGCTCAGGCAACAACTGGACTAACCATGGGATTTGGGGGTTCAACTGCATTGAATCATGTGTGAGATGCAGTCTCCAGAAGGATGTGTGTCAGGAACTCACCATATTTGAGCACTGTCATGTCATTCTTCTGCTTGATCTGCAATGGCGCTCCTGGATGATTTTTACAGACTGACAAACCAGAGCGCACAAACCTTGTATGATACGTAGTAGTAAGTTCCTAGAATGATTATTTGGACCGCCACGTATGCGATCCGGACGCCCATGAGTATTTGTGGATCACTGAAGTCGACCTTTTTGGCGACTATGATAGCGGTCAGCAATGGGCAATTGTGATTGTTCCTGCACGGTCGCTGAGCTGGGCGTACCTTGCATCGCCAAAAGGGAAATGACTATGTTCGAGGCGGCTGCGTTCATGGTGGGCCTTGCTGGAGAACGAAGGGATGGGGGAGTAGACGGAGATGGTGGCGGATACGTGTAGCTCTTGGGCGCTTGTCCGTGCCTTTCGTCCGCGGATATCTTGATCACACCCGGGCCAAGGGCCTGCCCGGGTATCAACCTTTCACTATTCAGCTGGTTCTCGTTGTAAAGCTTTGCACATCACAACGTTCGGGATGCTCCGCAGTCTAGGCTACATCGCATATTGGCCGCTCCTCTTCATGTGCATACTGGAAGGCGAACACGTACGAGCACCTACACGATAAAGACAGTCGGTGCAGGGCATATCGTGTTCAACAAGACATTTCTGGACCACGTCGTAACCCTTACTTCACCCATGGCGGTCTGCGTTTATCCTGTCTGACCGTTCAATTTGAACAGTTGCTGCTGGCCACGTCCACTGTTCGCGGTATCTATGCTACGCCATCATGTTTCCTCCTTAATCAAACGTAACACCCTTGACATCCGTTTCATCCTCGCAGGTTCAATAGAACCCCCTCGCATGGTCCATACGTACGCGTGGATGATTGTGCCTTGTTTTCTGTACCTCTGACACAGATGGTGACGTGATTGTCTACGGTTTGGAACCTGTCCCGCTTCACGTAAGCGACGTTTGCGGCTCATGTTAAACCGTCTGTTCTGCTTCTTGTAGGCATTTCTCACTGGCCTCAGACATCATGCTAGGCATTCTGGGACGTATTGAGTCCCCCAGAGCGATGCAATCTTGTATACTCACTGCTGGATGAGGGATTCTCCAAAGAGAATAGCGGATACTTCCGCCGCAAGTGACGAAGAAAAAGAAGGCCAAGGCCCGCATTCCTCCGCATTCTGGCAGCAACTTATCGTGTCGTTGCAAATTCTAGCGGACAGCACGAGCAAGTACCGATGAATTAGTCTCCCGCGGGCAGACGCAATAATTTCTTCGAACGCCCACAGGTTCCGGATATTCGTCTTCGACTCAATGAATATTGAGCATTCGGATTCGGCTGGTGTTTCACTTTACAAACCTTGTGCACCGGCGGTATGCCTTGCTAGGTTGTCTCGACGAGCGAGTTCCCTGATCGTGTGGGACGAGAATCAGGAGCCACGTATGGCTTTGAACGAGGAGTGGATTGATGCACCGAGTCCGAGCTTGGGCAGCGTCTCTCGAAGTCCATTTGTGGAAGTCAGATTGCATAGCCACGGTAAGAGCGTGGTCGTGTTCCTCCACTTTGGCCTTTTGAACTGGCCGCATTTTGGAGTAACGCTCTTGCTCGTGTTCTAGGACCTCATTCACGACATCATCGCCATACGTGCGAATGCTAACTGTTGCGCAACCATATTCTCGTCAGATGAGTACGTTGTCGGGACCTTCAGTTCCACAGACTCCAGGAAGTAGGGTGTGCGAGTCTCTTGCCACTCATCTCATCATCGAGTACTTGATTGCTAATGCTTCTCTTTCTACGTGAGACGAATCCGCTATACGACGGGATATTGTACATTCGAAGGCCGGGGTGTATCTCAATACTACGCGACTATGCCATAGATGCAGTTCTTGTGTCCGGTTTACTCCAAGGCTTCTTCGAGCGGTTGAGCGTTAGCTGTCTATCAGGTCTGACTGTCTGACTCCTTCACGGTCGATACGGGTTCATCGGCGTACAGCTTTCCACGAGGCAGACATGTTCCGCGGACGACGGAAGGAGAGCGTCCCAACGCATTGTACTCGGTGCATCTCGACTCGAGCTATTTATTACCGGTATTATCCAGAGCGCTCTGATTACTTTTAATGCTCTACGTGGACATCAAAGTGAGTGGCACCTTGAGCTCATGTCCTGCCTGCACCGCTACATACAGTTCAGATAGGCTCCCATGAACGACCTGGTGCCAACAACGCTATATCAGACTCTGATGAGCCTGTGGACACACAATCTTTGCGAAGCTATTGGACGTGTCACAGCCTCAAGGCGGTGCTGTATGTAATCGGGCTGCAATCTGCGGGATCGATTGCACCGCAACCATGCGCTCTTGGTGAATCTCGGAGCGGAAATGGTCAGAAATGGAAGCTAAAAAGCCAAGGTGAGCGGCATGGCTGTTCGAAGTAGCTGCACGTGTATGCAAGCTTCGTGATCATGGGCAGGTGATGCAGTGCCCGCCACAGCTGCTGCCGGTTTCAACACGACAATGCTCCATTCAGTCGATGAATAGCCCGGACGCGCTACTCGTACCATTGCACCGTGCAAACACGCATCGCGAATCCTATGCATGGCACGCGCCAGGACATAGCTGAAAAGGCGAAAGGCAGTGATTCCGGAGAAGGCGACCCACATAAGAATGCGATGGTCCAAGATAAGTAACACAACAGGACATCATATTCATCGCGGTCAGCGCATGCGCAGAGCAACATTGACGTGCGGCGTTCGATAAGAGAATGAATGCAGTTACAGTGCTGTGCTGTATTAGTCTCAAAAATGTCCATTGCTAACAGCGCCACAGCGCCTCCATGCTTGTCAGCGGAGGTATAGGACGATCTAGTGCCACAAATAGAGGCTGCATGAGCCTCAGCGGACCGTATCGAACTCGTGGCGCTTCCATGCGGTTCTGTCACTATCGAAGCGTTCATCACGTATATAACATGTTCCACACCTCCCAGTCATCGCAAGCCGTCCATCCCGCTCTTGTTCCATCGCATCGGCATTCTCTACATCGCCATTCGTTTCGACGGCCTGCATCTCGTGCACGTTGAAAACACTTGTGAGTAGCTACAATCTCGTCCTGAGACACTTGCTCATACAACAACACAAGCCGTCCGATCCTGCCATGGCCGGTCCAGCTATAGGCGCCAATGCTGCCCCACCGATCAACGTCCCTCAGGCTCGGCTTCCGCCCGAGATTTGCGAGCGCATCATCGACCATATCGGTTGGATTCTCAACGAGGACAGATCAGCTCTGTTGAACTGCGCCCTCGTTTGCCGAGGGTGGTACGCCAAGAGCCGCGCGATCTTTTTCACGTACCCCCAGCTCCGCACTCCGAAACAGGCAGTCGCCTGCGTGACATCATTGAAGCAGATACCTCTCCTCGCTACCCGTGTGCAATCGCTACAGATCGGGTCTTATTCAGATCCGCAGACCGTTGTGACAGGTCCAGAGTTGGCATCAATTCTCTTGCTGCTGGCAGGGAAACTTCCAAAGCTGAAGTCGCTCAGCTTACCGCACGTCAGCTTTGAGCACTGCTCCATGCGCCATTTAGCGTTTTGGAGTCTGCACGAATTCAGCCATATCGTACACTTGTACCTACGGAATGTGACATTGCCATCGGCGAGCCCCTTCGTTCAGGTCATCTGTTCATTTCCTCATCTGCAGTTCCTTTCTTGCTACAATCTGTGCTGGAGCAAACCAAGGTCTATGGCTCCACTGCCTGAACGCCACCGCATGCCTTTGACGACAGTGACTTCTCTTCACTATGACCTGTCGTGCCTTGAAGACATCCGACATGTTCTTCTCGGTCTGCTGGATCAAGCAATCCTCCAAGAACTTCGCCTAGAACCCGCAGTCTCTGAGGCGGCTCTTTCTTTTACTCAGGACATGCTGAACATGGCTGGCACGAGACTCGAGCACGCAGCAATACCCCTCAAAGCACCAGAGGAAGATACCGGTGACAATTTCCAGTCCTTACTCTGTGAGTGTTCAATCAAACAATGTTCCGTGCACAGCATGGCTCATACTTTCCGAGTGCACCCTATCACCTTTGAAGCAAATGTCAATCTGCAGGGACTGTTTCTAGCAATCAGTTCTTCAGAAGTGAATGATATTGCACAGTTTGTCCGGAGTGTGCTGCCGCCTCTGATCAGCACAATATCATCAAAAGGTCTCGAAGGTATCCGTCTTGATATAGTATGTGATCCGAAAGTGAAAACAGACGCGCTGCTCAACGCATTTGATCCGGAGGTCTGCAGTCAGATTGACGAGCTTTTGGCTGAGGGACATTTCACTAAACTGCAAGACGTATCAATAGAATTCGAGGATGCCCTGTTGGATGGCTCACAGCATGTTGCATTCTGCACAGAGATCTGTGCCCGTTTTCCTAAACTGAACGACAAGAACATGTTGATGTGCGTCATCCTCATTTCTCGGATACCTCATTGAACTCACATGCATTCAGTATTCGTTACAGAGAATACAAACCAAATTATAAAGATTACCAATGTCCAAGTGAGGCTGAGAGAGCATTGAAAGCGAAACAACTGGCCGAAAAGCCGCCTCGTCCAACTGAGCAAGCCGCCACATAGATAAATCCTGTCTTTGCGCTCATGCCACCTCGCCTTCACTTTCCTCTCCAAATTATCCCGGATGTGCAGCTCCTACGGCGGCACTCCCCCACCCCCTCCACGGCCAAATTCCGTCCCATATACGAGATATCCAGACATCAGCCCGAGCATCGTGCTGTCATCTTCGCTTTCATCTCGCCGTCACCGTGACGGTGGCTACGGCATATCGTTTCCGTGGTCACTATGGCCTATAGCATACCCCGTGTCCTACTTCTTGACAATCACAGTTACGCCATTGTCCATGATCATCATGATTCACCCTTCCCCCCCTCTCCGGTCACCCGTAATCACTGTCTACGCGTAAATCTTCTTGATGCTCGCTTCGCATTCGCGACATATTTTCGGACGTCCCGTAGTTCCTACGCCGGTCTGTGTACTCAGTGCCCGATGTAACTACCACATGGCAGACAGGATCCCGTGTTACTATTCCTCGCTTCGCTCGATCTGTACCTATGTCTTTTACTATGCGGTTTCGTTTTGATAGGACTACAGATGCGAATCAGAATTTTCAGCGGTCAGCCTGATCACGGGCACGATGTGCCGTCGCAAACGAGTCTCAAGCCTCGAAACATCAATAGTCTTCCAATTTACACAACATTTCTAACGAGATCTCACCGTTGCGCATTCGATGCGAACTATCAATGACGCTGGAGTACCAGAAGTCACTCGCGAAGTTGTAAGAAAAGTGGAATCCGAAATTCATGTGAAGGCCAGACACATACAAGACCAATCTGAGACGAGGAACGAGCAACTTTCATACAGCCCGAGACCAGAGACTTCAGGAGAGACCATATAAGCGAGAGGAGGAAGACGAGACAATAGACGGAGATTACAACGACGAGAGAGAACATAAGAACCACAAGACGACCGAGAGGATACATATCCAAGAAAAGGCGAGATGTATCGTATGCATAAATGTGCGGAAAGAACGGCACATCGGACAGATATCTGGCACGAACGAAGAACAAGACAGATGGGGAACATCAAAAAATTGAGACGCACGTCTGCGCACAACGCTCGCGAAATGAGAAAATGCCCTGGATGAATGCGTACAGTAAAGACGGTGGAAATGGAAATATATTCTTGACGCACCGATGCGCCCAATGGAGACTTGCGTGTCATCGATCCGAGCGGTTCACGATGACGGAAGCGCGCTCGTGTAAATATGTCACGCTGAAGGCAGCATAAGTCGACGAGGGCAAGGAGGCGCAGCGACCAGTAAAACTTACCTCTGTGGGAGTCCTCCCCGTTATTGCGTGCGATGTCCGAAGAAAGCTCAAGCAAAAGCGGGTCTTATGACAACAGAACCATCAAAAGCACATACAGTCCGACGATCGATTTGTGTCAGTTCGCAGACGCACCCAAGGTGAACAGTAATGTCTAACTATCGCAGCTGCATGAAATCACCCGCGTCGTCTTGTCGCAGGCGGCGAGCTTCGATGCTCTAGTAACTTGCGGTCGTGACCGACATTGGCATGTTATCGTGAACCAAGGCCGGATCGTGACAGAGCATCCTGCGTGGACGGTGAGGGGGGCAGATAAACAAGCGAGACCACCTCAAGATCGTCGTCACAGACCGGAGTACGCATGCTGATTGTAGTCGGGGATGAAACGCTGCGCTAGACAACTCAGGCGGTCCGAGAGCAATGGGCATCATGTGGACGCACTGATAAGGCAGGGATTGCCTTCTTTCAACGAGTGGTAGCCTCGCGGGTCGATTCCAACTGGGCCGCGGTTGACAGTACAGTGATGTGCGCAGGAAGTTAAGCACAGCAGAATTTCCGGAGAGGGTGATAGCAGATGTGAAGCCGACCCTTTCATGAACAAGCTCTCAGCGATACACAATCTTGAACAGACCGTACGCGTACCTACTTGCTGTCGAGCCCAAGGACGAATGCGCAGAAAAATAATCAAGCACTCAAGTCTGAACAAAATGGAATCGAGCAGATCCGCGGCCGGACGAGGGCGAGAGCGCGGACTACTAGTAGTAGTTGGAGGTGCCGATGCCCTGCAAAGCTGGACATGGATCTGCTCACCGAGAGAATCCAGGTCGAGCGAGCGCTCTGCTCTAAGGTGAGGAGGTGCAATCTCAGGAGCCAGACGGTATGCGGATATTATTCTTGTGATGAACGTATCATCGCGAAAAGACCGGCACGCTCTGCGTCGAGGCGGAAAGTGCGAGGCGGAAAGTGAGAGCGAGCCACCGAGCTCGAAATGTCGATTGATGAGAAGCAGCGCCACCCCAAGAAGCGCCGGCACCGTATTCTGTGGCCGAGTCCAAGTCTGAGCGTGAGCGTCGCCACCGGCACAAGAAGAACGAGTCCGAGTCGAAAAGCAAGACAGAATGTTCGCGCTCTTTGGCGCCGGTCGAGAAGACGGAGGAACATTACAGTACGATGCAAGGCTGAGAGGGAGTGTCTGGCTGAGGCGAAGAGGCGCGAGCTGGAGAGGCTGAAGCGGCAGGTGGAGAGGGAGCAGGCAGAGCATACGGGTGGAGTGCAGTTCAAGGTGCGTCCATACGTTCATTGGGATGGATTCTCGTGCTGATGGGCTGCAGGGCGTGGGAGGATGAATATGTCGGGTGTCAGGAAGGGCAAATGAAGGTGGCGCGTTCAACGTCGAATCTCTCTTTGACGCGCCTTGGTGACATTGTATTATACTCGATACTACTCTGTCTGTACCATACTGAAGCACTGATACGACATCTGCTGTCTCTGTAGATGCATGTTCGATTGGATGGATGCCTCGTGTCCTCAACGCCTCACCCTTCAGGAATGTTCCCTCCTCGCCACCTTCGTTCAATACAGTCTGTTTGCTGATCCGCTCATCGAAGGACAGCATCATTCGCCTGATGGAGCTTGCCAGAAATAGAGCAAGATGCTTGCAAGGCTTCCACGTGCGAAATGATGGAGAAGGGCTTTAGCAGGCTGAACTACAAGTCAAATGTTACAGTTATGGATCGCTCGCGCACAAGATCTTACAATGTCTGTCTCACGATGAGTCTAAGAGTCACGACGGCCTTCAAACAGACGAAGCGATGGCCATCGCTGCGGAAAAGCTCAAGGAGCAGGACGGGTGAGTGTCTTGTGATTTCATCTCCTAATGAAGTGCGTGGTTCCTAACGCTCTTCTTCCTACGTGAGACGCATCCACTGGGCGACGGGATATCGTACAATTGAATGCGAGAATGTATCTCAAGCAGATCAACGCTACAAGGCTATGCCACAGATGAAGTTCTTGGATCCGGTTTACTCCAAGGCTTGTTCGAGGGGTTACGGTCAGGTTGAACGTAAGTTGTCTAGATCTGATCTCTGCACGATCAGCACTAGTAAATTTCGATTCATCGGCGTGCAGCAGCGGAGAAACGATTCGGGCATGTACTGCGGACGACGGAAGAAGGGCATTCCATCACATCGTACTCGATTCGTCTCGACTCGAGCAGTTATTACTGGTATTATCCGGGGCGCTCTGATTATTTTTGTATACTATGTGAACATCAAAGTGAGCGGTGCCTTCTCGTCTCCTGCCTGCACCACTACGTGCAGTTCAGGTAGGTTCCCATGCATAACCTGGTACCAATAATGCTCCATCAGACTCTGACAACCCTGTGGACACACAATCTTTGCGAGGCTGTGAAGCGCATCACGACCTCAAGGCAGCGCTGTATTCAGTTGGCCTACCACGCAGGGATCGATTACACCGCAGCCAAACGCTATTGATGAAATTCGGAGCTGAAGTGCTGATAAATTGGCGCTGAGAAGCCAGGCTGAACGATCATATGGCTGTTCGAGATGGCTGTACATGTGTGTTGCAAGATCCGTATCAACGGGCAGGGAGTGTGTAGTGCCTGTCACAGCTGCATTCGATTTCAACACGACATCTAATGTCCACTCTATGGATAGCGCGGGCGCGTTACTCGTACCCACATTTTGCTGATGCTGTCCATAGCACGCACGCGCCAGGACGTAGCCGAGAAGGCGCAGGACAGTGGCTCTGCAGAAGGCGACCCACATATATCGAATGCAATGGTTCAAGGTCAGTAGCACAACAGAACATCGTATTCATCACGGTCAGCGCATGTGCATAGTAAATGACGTCCTACGTTTGATAAGAAAGTCAATGCAATTACATCACTGTGCTGTATTGTACGTCCATTATTTTCGATGACAGAAAGAGAACATAGGAACTCAAGTATGTCCAGTGCCAGGACAGTGCCACCAGCAAGGCTGTGTGGGCGTCAGCAGATCATATCAGACTCCCGTTGAATGCATGTGGTTTTGTGGCACCGAAGCGTTCGTCATGTATATAAGACGTTCCACGACCCCAAGTTGCCGCAGGCTGACAGTCCCACTCTGATTCCATCTCATCGGCATCCTCTGCATCGCTTTTCATCTCGACGGTCTGCATTTTGTCCACGTTGCATCTTGTGAGCAGCTACAATCTCATCCTCAGGAACTTGCTCATATAACGACACAAGCCGTCCGAACTTGCTATGGCTGCTCCAACGGTAGACGCCAGTGCTGCCCCGCCCGTCAATGACCCTCAGCCTCGTCTTCCGCTGGAGATCTGCGAGCGCATCATCGACCATCTCGATCCGGATTGGTACGCAGGCGAAAGACAAACTCTGTTGAACTGCGCCCTCATTTGTCGAGGGTGGTATGCCGAGAGCCGCGCGGTCCTTTTCGAAGAGCCCGAGCTCCGCACTTGGAAACAGGCGGTCGCCTGCGTGACATCATTGAAGCAGATACCTCTCCTCGCTGCCCGTGTGCGACAATTACGGATCGGGCATCATTCAGATTCGGAGACCGTTGTGACAGGCGCGGAACTGGCATCGATTCTCGTGATGCTGGCGGAGAAACTTCCCAACTTGGCCCGGCTCGCGTTCAGCCACGTCAGCTTCGAGCACTGCTCTATGCGCGTTTTAGCGTTTTGGAGTTTGCACGAATTCAGTCACATTACATCATTGTGGCTACTGAGTGTGACATTGCCATCGGCGAGCCCCTTCGTTCAGGTCATCTGTTCATTTCCTCATCTGCAGGACCTTTATTGTTACGATCTGCGCTGGAGCGAATCAAGGTCTATGGCTTCACTGCCTGAACACCACCGCATGCCTTTGAGGACAGTGACTTCCCTTGAATATGACCTGTCATGCTTCGAGGACATTGGACATATTCTTCTCGGTCTGCTAGATCAAAAAATCCTGAAATCACTTCGCCTAGAATCTGCAGTCTCCGAGGCGGCTCTTGCTTTTACTCAGGACATGCTGAACATGGCCGGCACGAGACTCGAGGGGGCAACAATACTCTTCCAGGCACCAGAAGAAGATGCCGGTGGCAATTTCCAGTCGTTGCTCTGTGAGTATTGAATCGAATAGTGTTCCGTGCACAGCATGGCTCATATTTTCTAGTGCACCCTATCAGCTTTGAAGCAAATGACAATCTGCAAAGCCCCAGTCTGGCCATCTTCACTTCGAACACGAACGACGTGGCACTGTTTGTCCAGAGTCTGCTGCTGCCTGTGCTCGACACGATATCGTCAAAAGGTCTCAAAGATGTCCATTTCGTCGTAGCAAGCCATTCGAAATTGGAAACAGATGCCTTACTTAATGCATTTGATCTGGAGGTCTGCATTCAGATTGACGAGCTTCTGGCTGAGGGAACATTTTGCCGAACTGCAAGATGTATCCATAGATTTCCATACAGACATCGCTGGATTGGATGACTCACAGCATATTGGGTTTTGTACAGAGATTAGTGCCCGTTTTCCCAAACTGAACGACAAGAACATGTTGATGTGCGTCATCCTCGTTTCTTGGATACTGACTGAACTCACATGGATTCAGTACTCATTATAACGGACGCCAATTCCCAAATGATGATGAGAGGGCATTGAAAGCCAAACAACTGGCGAAAAAGCAGCCTCGTCCCACTGAGCAAAACACTGCATAGGCAATTTCTGCCTGTGCAGTCATGCCATCTCGCCTTGACTCTCCTCTCCAAATCATTCTGGACATGCAACTCCTACGACGGCCCCC
This sequence comes from Laetiporus sulphureus 93-53, assembly GCF_001632365.1. Taxonomy (NCBI): domain Eukaryota; kingdom Fungi; phylum Basidiomycota; class Agaricomycetes; order Polyporales; family Laetiporaceae; genus Laetiporus; species Laetiporus sulphureus. The sequence continues at coordinate 193,507 of NW_024468531.1, read as the reverse complement.
CGCCCCGGCCAATCCCATCCCATCTACAAATGATCCAGACTTCAGCCTGAGCATCGTACTCTCATTCAACCTCCTCGTTCGCCCTCGTCACGCCATCGCCGTGATCCTGAATATGGCATGTCGTTTCCGTGGTCACTATGGCCTAAGGCGTGCCCCATGTCGTATTTGTCGACAATCAGAGTTACGCGGTTGTCCGCCGTGTTCATCATGATATTCCTTGTCCCCGTAATCACCGTCTTCACTCAAAATCCTGTTGACCCTCGCTTCGCATCTTCTCGGACGCCCCGCAGTTTATATGCCAGTTTTGGAATCTGACCTCAGAGTCAGAAGGATTGAATCATACGGCTTTGTAGCAGTGTGTAGCACCATCAAATCGCTTGTAACCTGGATGTCAGAGAATTCACCGCCGCTTGACTTCGTCCGATGCAGATGATCTGTAGACGTGAATGCGGGAAAATACCTCCACCTTCGAAGAAGCCATAAGACTCCTCAGAATCGCGATTGTGGTCAAGGAACGCCTTAATTGTCTATGACCTGCACGAAATCCATATCGCGGTTGCTGAAGGCGCTATAATCATGGTGTTCGCCTTATTCCGGTATGTACATTCCAATTTATTTAATACACTGGATTAACAGATCTTCAACGCTGACGCTAATTCTCTTTCCGATCCTCAGGATATTCGACTGGGAAACGCAGCTTGATGATTCTTCCGCCATACATATGTAGCTCCTCGCAAGCGGCTCGATTCTTTAATACCTTGACCACAGCGCCTCGATGTCAAATCGTCGCCGCTGATGATCCTTTCCGCAACGTGCGCGGCTGTTTAGCGCGATACTATTGAATCAACGTCCCACTACTGGGACGATCTTCGCAACGTTCCCCGTGCCTTGCATGACACCCGTGCAGGCGTTCCACGCAGTATCAAGGGGCGAATATCACGTATGTTTCGCACTGGAATTTCCGATAAGCGCACCAGGCTGACAGATGCTACGATGGAAGCTGTGCCTTTCGATGCAACGGTATCGAAGGTCGATCGAACCGAGACAAGGTTCTCGGATTCGGCTGTCATGTCACACAGCAAACCTTCTGCATTAGCCGTATGTCTTGCTGGGTTCGTCTCGGCGAGCGAGTTCTCTGATAGTGCGGGACGAGGACCAGGAGCCATGTATGGCTCTGCACGAGGAGTGGCTGAGTCCGAGCTTGCGGAGCGGCTCTCTAAGTCCATTTTGTGAGAGCCGGATTGCATAGCCACGGTAAGAGGATAGTCGCATTCCTCTATTTTGGCTTTTTGATCCTGCTGCATATTGGAGTAACGCTCTTGCTCGTGCTCTAGAACCTTATTCACGATATCATCGCCATATATGCGAATCCTAACCGTCGCGCAATCATATATTCTCGTCAGATGAGTACATTGTCGAGACCTTTATATCACAAACTTACAAGACTTTAACGCGATATCTGTAGGCCGTTTCCCACAGAGATTCCTTCCGTGGATCGATGCGATCGACGGAAGTCACGAGTTTCTTGACCAGTGCAGATCGTGCACTCACACCTGCTACGTTTGGTCCCGTTCTTGCTGTAGCTCTAGCTTGAGAACGCGTCTCCGAGAGATCGGAGTTAATCCCCACAGCCTGATCTGCACTAACGGTCTTGGGAGGTGCGCCACACACGCATACGGCTGCGTCGCCAGAACCTGCCGTGGATGGAAGGCCTTGTGCAATTACTTGCGGATCATCTCGAGGAGTCCCCGTCACTGATGGCTCGTGCAAGTTATTTGTCAGCGAAAGTGCTGCTTCTTTGTTCATAACAGAGCATAGAGGATCCCTTGGGTACTCATGCACGGAGACATCGAGCTTTACGCGTTTCGAACACTCCGAACTGTTTTCGAGATCGTCGCAATCGCGCATCGGTTCTGTGGATTTTCTCTTGTTCTCCGTCGACGCACGCTTCTCGGTCACAGGATGAAGCTCAACGTTTCTCGTGACGCAGACATTTGACAATGGGCAGCTTGGGACTGGCGGACCAGGAATGATAGCAGCTGGACCATTTCCAGTGAAGCTTATACTTGAATTCGTATTGGCTTTGGTATTGTCGGATTTGCAAGATGATGACATCTTGAGTGGCAGATGCGATATCCGGTGACAGGTTGCGTTCCAGCACCGCTTGCGATTGAGATGAGCCTTGGTTAACTGGTTATTCGAAATAGTCCGTGCACCAGATACGCAAATGTACGATTGACCCTATGTCCAGTGGGCTATGACCTGAGGCCAAGAGAGTTCCTATGGATGGACGTGAAATCGTGATGCCTAATGATAGTGTGGCGTCTACCTACGTAGTTGTGGCATGTTTGTGCAAAGGGTGGCCCATGGTAGCGCCACTACTTACTTACGGTCGCTTGAATTTGATGCTAACCTGAGCTTATGCAACATCATGCGATAACCTAGCAGCACAAAACAGATCGGACGTCCGTCGCTGTTTCGGAATAGAAAATCCAGGATATATATGATGTTAAGTAGTGATCGAAGACTTGTGAACGTATACTTTAGTACAGTGAGGATATAGTGTGATGGCGGGACTTCGCGAATTGCTTCCGCGAGCATAAAAGTACAATTGAAGAATGAAGTCCTATGGGGTATGAGAGATTAGCAACATAGGCAAGAAAGAAATTATGAAATTTAATGAACTCTGCGTTCGCCTCACATTGTAAAGTCGTCTCCAGCGACTTTCTGGATTCATTGCTGAAAGGGAGTCGAACGTGCTTGACCTTTCACGGGGGACATCGCAATGCAAGCGATCTCCGAGCGACGATCCCTCGTGCGGGCGATGGTGGTCGTGCAGGCGTCCCATGGGATTTGTAATCGGGACGTATATCGAAATCGCGATTGATCTTCGTCAACGGTATCCTCCAGAACTCCGGCGGCTTTAAGACGTGCTCCTTTGAAACATCACCCCTGATTCTTGCTTGATATCGTTTCTCTTCGGCCTCGACACTCGCGGAAATCCTGTCCCTGTATTCGAAAATGCTGTTGGGCGGAAGAGGTCAGGGATCACATTCGAGTATTAAGCAAGGCGCGTACTAGGGTTCGATACGGTAAATGCATGCATAGCGCCATATCGATATCTCAGTGCGCCGCTGGAAAGTGTTGGGCTTGACTTCAATCGCTTCTGGGGGTTCATTATCTTCAGGATCATCGTCGTGCCCTCTTTCGTCAACTGGCTCGTCGTCATCATCGGAATCTGTGTCAGAATCGTCAGAATCGGTAACCACAGCAAGTTCATAGTCAATATCCGGGTCTGATGAGGACGACTCAGCATCACTCTCATCATTCTCCTCGTACGTGTCCTCTGCTGAAGGCTTGTCTGCACCGACATCTTCATGGCAAATCTTGTCCGATCTGTCCTGAGAAGCGTCAGCAGATTCGCCTGCAGCACTCACGCAAACTGCCTGGATCTCCTCTGAGGCAGTGACTTGAGCTCCTTCTTCAGTGTTCGAAACAGCTGAAGCGGTCGAGCTCTGCAACGACTCTTTGCCAGCCGTAACGGATGTCTTTGGAGTCGGCTCGCGAACAGAAGATTGAGAAACTGCACGATGATCTTTGATTGGCGAGTCTTGGCCGTCGGCACACTCTAAAGAACCAGCTATGAGATTTGGGTGTCAAATCACAAAGCTGATCTACCTGGGGGTGGCTCAGATGACGATTTCTCTTTTCGTACGGATGAACTGTCGAGATCGCTGGAGACAGCGCGCACGCTGGTCGAAGTGAGGATATCTTTTTGCGCGGGATCGTTATCGGATTTCTTCGTTGGCGTCCGCGACTCAACATCCACACCGACGGTAATCTTTGTCAATAGACATGTGGGGATCGGGAGAAATCGGGCGACCTCGTTCTCGCTGTCGGTGTCCGTAGTCTCGTTGAAGTTGTGGCTTCCCAGCTTTAGCCGTTTGAGCAGACGCTCATGATCGATGTCGTCGGTGCCTTCGACCATGTCTGCCGCCTTTCTCTTGCTTCTTGTGGGTATTTCTCTTTGTGCCACTATAGGATCGTTTAGACCAACCACGATGGTCTTATTGCTGACAAGCCGTTGGACGCACCCGAATCCGTAGCTGGTACGACACGCTTTTGCTTTCTTACAATGTTCTCTTTGTCGGGCCCCACCGAAGAGGATGATGGTTTACGCGTCATCTTTGGTTGTTCGCTCTCCTCGATTGATAAAGTGGTGGTCGCCTTCGTTTCGCCCTTGTCAGGTTCCGATGCTGGCAGATCCGCCTGGTGCGCAGCACCCTGAGTTGAGGCAAGATCGAGAGTTGCTTTGGTCGAGTGTTTGCTATTGTCCGATGGCTGCATGGTGGCAAGGTATATCGAAGGGTGGATGCGTGTCTCAGTCGCTACTCCTTCGGAACTGGAAGTCGTGAATGAACAAGGGGGAAGTAATTGATGATGGAATGAGATCGACGTCTGTGACAGTATAGTATACGTGTTTCCCGCGGGGGTGGGGAGAAGCAGGGGATTGCCTCGAACGGTGGTCAGAGGTGCTCGTGGTAAGATAAGTGAGTGGGTGGCAAAAGTTCAACATCGCCCCGTTACCACGTGGTCGCATGGACCACTCACCCAGGCACGGTGCCACTCACGCTGCAAATGGTCACAAAAGCCCCCTAAGCCAAACGTTTGCTCCCCTCTGGTTCAGTTCCTGCTTCCCGATGTCCTGAGGAAGTTAATAAAATAGCAAATCTCGAATGTCAAAGATGAGTATTCCTCAATCGCCCAACAATCGTTTATCGAGCACCAGAATGGATAAACGGACCATTTTGGCCTTCGACTGAACACATCACTAGGTGTCCCTTAGCACTCACCTATGACCGTCAGATGACGACCTTCCTGGATGCCAAATCTCCGCGGCACCTTACATCCAACGTTACCCTCAACTGGCTTGCTGCGACAATCGCAAGGAATACGGGTTGTTCCTGTATGATGCGGGTCTTCCAACAGTGTCAAGGGCACTGTCGATTCGCCATTGTACTGCGCCATGGTCTTGGTGCTGAGGAAAGGTCACTCGACACCGGTACCTGCCTTGGCACGGGCCTCCTTTCGCCTTCGCTCGTGGGATGCTAGGACCACATCTCTCGCAAGGGCCTTCAAGGCAGATGAACGGCCGCTCGGTAATCGAGGTTGCCGTTTCGCGAGTGGGTATGTATTCATCGCTATCGTACGTACATACAAGCTATTGACGTATCTGATCGTCGGTGAACCTAGTGACGATATGAGATGATGCAAATGCATGAACCGCATTATGGGCGCACCAGACAATAACGACACGCTGGAAGAGGCCTTGATAGCGTCCAGCGCGTTTGTCCAAGCTCCCATCTACGGCAGGACACGAACTGGGCGGTCCACGCTCTTGCCGACACTCCGCATTCGGGGTGCCACGGAGCCGTCCTGCTCAGACTTCCGGCCAGCACACATCTGTAACGACGCCTGCGAACTCGCTGCACATAATTCATCATGCAAGCACATGGATTGACGATGGTGAGCGGCCCACCTTCACATCAAGTCGCACTATTGTCCCGTATACATGGCTTATCCACTCCCTCAGCTGCACCTGCAACACCACGCCACACTCGTCCACTCATCGACGATCGCGGCCCATGCGAACGTGCCGCTAGGTAACAATCCCCCATCAAACAGGAGATGAGGCAGCTCGGCCCAAAATCAGTACCACCTGACGTTGTCCGAGGCTGAAGATGAATTGCAGACATGCCTAATCGCCGCAAGACGCGGACGCAACTGAAAGTCAGCAAGCTCAGCAGACCCAAACAGCAAGCTGACATTGGTCGAGCACGGACGTCGGGATAAGGGTCTGTGCATGTTCTCGCCTGGCGACGTGTCAGCAACAGCCACCGGCGGAGGAGGGTTCGCTACAAGAAACATACCGAAATTTCCTTCATCCAATGACGGCCACGGCAAGTCACCTCTGGGAGGCGAGCTCCACAAGCAGTCTTCATACTCGAGCCCTCATCGCAATATCCGAGAATCCGCAGCCTCAACAGCCAGATGACCCACACCCAGGCATAAACAAGCAAACAACCAGGTGACCTCACTTCCTGCGCTCTATAGCATCGCATGCACCACAGATGTCCATCCACTTGGGCTGACGCCAGAGGAGAGAGGCGATAGGGCTGGAGAGGGTCCACATCCTGGTACAGCGAGGACACAAATGTCTAGCAGGCGCAGAGGATCGTCGGACAAAAGGTCATCGGAATGAGGATGAGCGCGAAGTTCAGCAAGGTTGAGGAGTACAGAGGGCACGAGACGTATGACCCGAACAGACAGGGAGGGCCGCACGCTGCACGCCGTACACTGCACTGGCGAGCATGGCAGGATCCGACGCCCGCCTGGGCTCCCAAATCGCGACAGAGTGCTGACTGTTGAACGTTGCACGTTGGCTGTTGAGCACGAGTGGCGAGTAGTCGCGCGAGGTTCTGCGTGACGTCGCTGATGATTGAGAGAGGGGCTCCTTTCGTCCACAAGACAGCCGAATTACGGAGATGACATCGAATTGGCTCCCAAGAGTTTCAAATCTAGCACGAGAAGATTGGGCGCTGAACGGGCGCAGTACTGAACGAAGAACGCGACTAGCGGTGCACGCTGCACGGTGCAAGCTTCGAGTGTCGATAGCCCGCTCGCGTCACGATGGCATGACCTTCACCGTAGAGCAGACACCCTCACGACGACGCCCACACCGCGATCCTTACAAAACCGGCGTTAGTTCACAAGCCACCCGGCCGCCACGATCATGTGTCCGAAACAGTACCGAGCGCTATCAAGGCTCGAAGACGCGTCCGGCGGCCGGGCACATTCCTGAAGTGCACAAAGAAGCTTCGAGTCGACGCCGTAGGCACCTTCAAAGCTCGAAGAAGCCTCCGAGTCGTTGATTGGGTTATACCGCGAGGTCGGCGGGACACTCCCACTGGCATGACTGGTTCGCGGAGCGTGTCCGGCTCTTCGTGCATTCACGGCTAGGGCGGCGCTGTGCTGGACGTTGCGACGTCCGACGCACCGGTGCGAACGTGTCGTCCTGTACTCGGGGTCGTATCCGAGCGCGGCTAGCGGACCAAGCTTGCTTCGAGCTTCGAGCTTCGAGCTTCGAGCTCCAATCCAGTTCCAACAGTTCCAGACGAGATGCAGACAGCCGGACCATGTCCCAAGTACACTCACGCCACGTCACGACAACCTTCACCGTAGAGCAGACACCCTCACGACGACGCCTACACCGCGATCCTTACAAAACCCGCGCTGATCAACAAGCCGCCCAACCGCCACGATCATGTGGTCGACACAGTAACGAGCGCTAGCTCGAAGACGCGTCCGGCGGCCGGGTGCGCCCCTTATGTGCGCGTCGCACGAAGAAGCTTGACCCGGGTGAGGGCGTCTTCCGACTTGGTCACGGAGGTTTTCTGTGCGCGCGGAGCGTCTCCCTCGTCGAGATTGGGCTATTCGCGAGACGGGCGGGACGGGACACTGGCATGGCTGGCTCGCGCTGCGTGTCCGGCTCTCTCGAGTCGTGCGTTCGCGGAGGGAGCAGCGCTGTGCTGGTGACGTTAGAATGTTCGACGCACAGTGCAAACGTGTCGTTCTGTACTCGGTTTCGTATTCGAATGCGACCAGCGGACCAAGGTACAAGCTTCGAGCTTCGAGCTCCACTTTCACGGGTTCCATACGAGATGCAGATAACGGGAACATGTCCCAAGTGCACTGATGCCACGTAGCCTTCGATGAAGAGGAGACACCCTGCGACGATTCCTACACTGCGACCCTTACGAAACTCGAGCTTGTTAGCAAGCCGACCAGCCACCACGATCATGTGTCAGAAACAGTACCGAGCGCTATCGCTCGAGGACGCGTTCGGCGGCCGATGCGCGTCGCACAAAGAAGCTCGACGCACGAAAGCGGGGAAGGGTAAACACCTCCTGACCAGCCAATATCAATGGCAACAGAAGCTCTCCCTGCATACAAAGAGCGCCAGCATGAGATCGGCAAAACGTGACTGGCTCCCGTCCTCGTCTCGTGTCCGGCTCTTCGTGCGTTCGCGCAAAGACGGCGCTCTGTCTTTGTCATTGACGCGGGGATGAGTAACTGCGGGAGGTGGGAGGTGCGGGAGGTGACGGCCCTGTCTTGCCTGGGTATTTTTGTCAGACGGGGCCTTGCAATGAAGCTTTCCGTGTGCGCGGAGAACGCCTCGTATCATGCATATGCATGAGATCGGCAGGACGTGACTGGCTCTCGTCCTCGTCGTGGCGAAGACGGCGCTCTGCCTTTGTCATTGACGCGGGGATGAGTAAAGGTGGGAGGTGGGAGGTGCGGGCGGGTGATGGGCTTGTCTCGCCTGGGTGTTGTATTTTTGTCAGACGCGGGTTTGCGATGCGAGTGGGCGCTGGACGTCGGACCGCCACCGATGTCAGGAGGATGGTGGGTGACGAGGGAGGTGGCGATATGGCTGTGGACTGTGGGCTGTGGAATGAGAGCTGCTGCGTGCCTGGGATCCTCTATGGTGGGGGCGGTGTTCCCGACGAACACGGGGATATGGACGGACGAAGAACGGATATAGGCTGAGCGGTTGAACGGCAGTTGGTGTTCTGACGCAGATGAGGCGGGATCTAGGGCGGCGCATCACGTCGGGCAGAGGACGCGGTGAGAGGGGGGTTCAGAAGATGGGCACGGTGGACAGACCGTATCTTCGAAAAAAAGAGGAGGGGACATTTTCGAACGGAAGGTCTGTCGCGCGTCGTCTGCAGGGCGTGATGGACAGATCTGTTCGCCGCTTCGGGCCCTAATTCCGCCGCTCGGAACACGGTGTGCCTATGTCAATCCAGCGGATGAGCTGAGGGACGAAAAAATTGAAACGAAGCTAGGAGCCACTGCAAACGCCAACGCAGCAGAGCGCAGCCTCAAAAATCACCCGGCACTGCAGGCGGCCGGGTATAGTGGACTATCTGTGGTGCCATGAGCGCAACAAGGCTTTTACAAACGCACCGACGAGTTATTACCGCGAAAGGGGCGGAGTTCCCCACGATGGAAAATTCGCGGTGATGGATGATTAGAAGGGTGATCGAGTGACGAGGGACGTTGGGGCAGCCGAGAGCTTGCGAGTGCTTGGATGCCGATGGGTGCGTAGGCGAGGTTGGTTTGGGGATGCTGCGCAGTGGACCTGGAGCAGAGGCAGGCGGCGATAATGGCAGGTACGATTTGGATTTGCGGATGGATGATAGACGGGAGGAGTAAGAGGATATGAAAGAAGCTGTCCAGCAGGCGGGAGGACGTTTGCACGGTGTGATAGGAATGAAGCAGTGGGTAACGCAGGCGGTACGTACGTTGTATGTACAGAAGATGGGGAACGTTTATGCGGCGGTGATTAGATAAATTGGCCGGACAGTATCAGCAACGTCAAGTTGGATAGCTTGACGCGAGCGTAAGCAGTGCAGTCACGATTGTTGTTAGTGATGGTAAGCTCAGCTAATGGGGCCACTTGCGAGCAAAATGAGAAATGGCTGGGCGGAGAAGGACAGCGTCGAGGCCCGTGCGATGATCGGAGGGTGCGTGTGATTGGCTGCTATTGACGGGCTGAGTCAGGCATTGGTCGCGGATCTCGAATTGGAGGGTGTCGCGTGAGAGATTGTCCCTGAAAGGCAAGTCGGCTGCTAGAACGGGATGCTCGGAAGAACATGCGTGCGACGCACTCCGCCCCGCTCGTAATTGCTATATCTCTCATGGCCTGCTCTGAATTTCCCCCGCTCTCACGCGCGCTGTTCCGTCCCGAGGCTCTCCCACAATGACGTCCGCCAGCCACCACGACAATATAGACGTTAATCCCGCATCTTCTGTTCACTCACGCGCCTCTTACGATGCTGACCGCGAACCAGAGGAGGGCCGCCTGCGCGTCACGCTCGACCAGGCCACTGACGATGGACACGACCACGACCCAGAGAAGCCCGCGCTGCACGCGCCTCCCAAGCTCAGCACCCTCCGGTCTGTCGGCCTCATCGCAACCTGCACCACCGCCATGATCCTCAACGTCCGTGCCTCTTTATCTCTCCTGCTATCGTATCCTCACTCCCCCTGCAGTCCTCTAATAACACCGCCATCGCCATCGCTCTCCCCACCATCGGCGACGACCTCGGCATCCCCGAATACCGTCTCCAATGGGTCATCTCTGCCTACTCTCTCGGCTCTGTACGTACTCGTCCCTCCTCTTATCTACACCCGCTCACGCCCTCCAGGGCTGCCTCCTCCTCTTCTTCGGCCGCCTCGCAGACCTGTACGGTCGCAAAAAGGCCTTTCTCTCCGGCATCTTCGTCCTCGGCGTGTTCGGCCTCGGCTGCGGCTTCACCCACGACGAGATCACCCTCGACGTCCTCCGCGGCTTCCAAGGTCTCGGTGCCGCCGCCTGTATCCCCGCCTCGGTATGCTCTCCAGCCCTCGCTGCTGCCTCGTGCTCACATTGACATTCTCCCAGCTCGGTATCCTCGCCCACTCTTTCCCTCCTTCCCGCCTGCGGTCCATCGCGTTCGCCACCTTCGCCGCTGGAGCGCCCGTCGGTGCCGCGATCGGAAGCGCGATCGGCGGTGTCTTGACCCAGCTGACAGAGTGAGTGTATCCACTGTTCTCGCCGGTCATCACCTTCCCCTCTGACATCAAATCCACCCCCCCCACCGTTTGGCTCGCCTGTTCGCACCCACGTCTTTCCGTCACCACTCTGATTCATGAACCCTCCGCCACTTCCCACAGCAAGACATGGCGCTCGACGTTCTGGTTCCTCACCGGTATCAGCGCGCTCACCTTTGTCGGCGGTGCTCTCAGCTTCGACAAGGACCAGCCCTCGTCCGAGACTGACCGGTGCGCGCGCTTTCATCACATCCTCCGAATGAACCTGATTCGACGCCGTCTTCATAGGAGGATCGACTGGCTCGGCGCGTTCCTCGTCACCTCGGGACTCGTGCTCCTCGTATTCGCGCTGAGCGATGGGTCCGTGGCGCCGAACGAGTGGAACACGCCCTGTACGCTCCCTCCCGCGCGCCTCTCGCCACGCACTGACCTCGAGCGCCCGCAGACATCATCGCGACCCTCATCCTAGGCCCGTTGCTCCTGCTCGCGTATGTCGCGTGGGAGCACTTCCTCGAGCGCCAGGTCGACGCGGGCAGCACCTCGCGCTGGACGCCGCCGCCGGTGATGCGCGTGAGCCTCTGGACGCGCGCGCATGGGAAGCTCGCCGTCACGTTCGTCATCGCCATGCTCGAATACAGCAGCTTCATGAGCTTCACGTTCTGGATACAGGTGCGTCGCGTGGTTGGAGAGGGAGAAAGTGCTGACGGTGTGGTTGTTGGGCAGTTGTATTACCAGGATTATGAGCATTTGAACCCGGTGCTGACGATGGTGCGCATCTTGCCGATGTTTGTTACCGGTGTGCTGTGCAATATCATCGTCGCGCTCTTCGTGGGACACGTCCCGCTCGTCTACCTCGTCGGTGCGCGTTTATTCTTCCCCTCCCCCCTTCCCCCTCCCACCCTCTCACGCATTGCTTGCTCACGTTCGTTCGTTTCGTGGAGCAGCATTCGGCACGACGCTCACGGGTGTGGCCAACATCCTGTTCGCGGTGATCAACCCCGCGTCGCCCTACTGGGCCTTCGGGTTCCCAGCCGCGATCGTGAGCGTGTTCGGCGCGGACTTCGTGTTCGCGAGCGGGACGCTGTTCGTGGCGAAGGTGTGTCTCCCGCATGAGCAGAGCGTGGGCGGGGCGATGTTCCAGACTATGACTCAGGTGCGTCCCTCTTCTCCTAGCGCGTGCGATCGTGATTGTGCGAGATCTGATTTGTGTGGTGTGGGGGGTAGTTGGGCGCGGCGTTTGGACTGGCGATTACGACGATCGTGTATGACTCGGAGTTGAAGAAGGCGTCGCTTGCGGATGGGGTGGTGGTTAACGTGGATGGGACGAACGCGCCGAGGCGCGCGCAGCTCGTTGCGTATAAGGATGCGTTTTGGGCTGCGTTCGCGCTCGGGATATTCGGTGAGTTCCGCTCGTTCTCCTTCCCTCTCCCTCCCTCTCCCTCTCCCTCCACTCTCCTCTTGCGACTTTCGTTTCCGTGGCTTTGACTCGGGTCAGTGGGTGTCGGTCGCTGATGAGGAGTATGCGTTGTAGGCACGCTCCTGTCGCTCGTGTTCCTGCGCGGGGCGGGGATCGTGGGGCATCGGAAGGGGATGGATGGGAGGTCGACGACGAGTGGGGAGACGGTGCGGGATGAGAAGGCGCAGCGGGATATGGAGGAGAAGGATGAGGTCGAGTCGTGAGCACGAGCACGATACACAGGATTTGGGATTGTGAACTTTTCATACTGCATGGCCGCGGTTATGTTTACGCACACGTACTGATTATAGATACCACGATGAGGACGGGATTGTTGCCTGAATGCGCGGCAGCGTTCGAAGGGTCGTCGACGTAGTAACCGAGCCGGTCGAGTAGATTAAGAAACGTAGTACGTTGCCTAGTGAACTACTGCAGTGATACACAGTGAGGGCGCTGAGAGGGAACTTATTCACGTGGCTTATTCGAAGACGTCGCGCGTGACCAGCCGAGTTGCTGATCCGAATGCTCGAGTATATGTACAGGGGGAAAAAGCTGCTCCATTCGTAGGCGGGAGTGCGCCCTATTATACATGTACATGACAGCGGATTGTGTATCAGCGAAGATGTGGGGTTTTCTGGGTATGGGGATGCAATCGCGTGAGAACCTACTACATATGGTAACTGTCCAGACATAAAAGGAAACTTTGTACAACCGAACCATTGGGGCCTTGTCCTCGGCGACAGACTTCGTTCCCGGTACGTCCAGACGATTGGCACTGGGGAGCGCTGTCTCGGTGAGTTCGGACCTCCGTGGGAGAGAATTTACGAGTCGCAGTCCGCCGCCCTCGGACGCGCGATCGTCACCGCGGGCCTCTCCTCACCTACGTCTCCCTGTCCTCTCGTCCGTCCGCCCGTGTCGGATGCTGTAGAGTCGATGGATACACAAATATTATGCATGAACTGAAAGAATCGTCTCAAAATGAATGAAATGAATGAATTACGGTACCGGCGCCTGTCTCCTCCACAATGATAGAGCTCATCTCTACGCTACTACACATATAGGCATGATGGAGGTGCTTGTCTTGCTGTTTTTTCTTTGCATTTCATACACACACGCAGTTTCATTCAGTCTCGTGCAGCCCATCGAATTATGCATTGAGAACTGATGCTCATGTAGCATGTTGAGAATTGGTGAGCTATGCCTGTGTCCACCTGAGTTGTTCGTCTCGCTATATTCTTTACAGTCTCACGCCAGCCACTATCGAGCATCATGGATCATGCAAGAATTGATGCTAATGTCAAGAATTACAGCGTTGAAACGTCCACGTGTTACTAGAGAAAAGATCTCGAGAGAAAGGAAGAGGCAGACACCTCGTCTGCACAGCGCATACATTACATCGCAGACAAGGCGCGACATGACGTGAGAACGAGGGGACGCGCTTGGCAGTGGCAGGGCAGGGGTATCAAATCACTACACATACAGCGCCACCAACGAGTCGAGCGTGTCCCTCGACGCCCTCGACACCCTCGCAGTGCCAGACGCAGACAGGCGACTCAACCGCCCGACCGCGCGATCATCTATATCCAAGCTCGGAGTAGCTCGGGGGGAGCGAGCCTGCCTCGGACTGCACGGACGTCGTGCTGTCGTATGCGGCAAAGGGGTTCGTCGGGTGCTGTTGTGGCGGAGGACCTGGAGGAGGCGCGTAGCTCGGTGACGCGAGCGCCGGTGCGGGCGCGGGTGCGTGAAAGGGCAGGGGCGCACTGGCGGGCGCGGGCCCGAGCGAAAACTGCGCCTGCGTGGGCGTTGCGAATGAGTTGAACGTGCCGGGCGCCGTCTGTGGCGTATGCGGGCGCGACGAGGATGCAGGCGCGAACGGAACGATCGGTGGCGGGCTCGCGGTGTACATCGGTCGTGATGGCGGGCGCATGGAATCTCCGAAGGGGTTGGGCAGTGCCGGCTCGGTGCCGCTCACGTGTGGCTGCGCGTTCATCGTCGGCGATTGCGAGCTGTCCGTGCCATGGCGGACGGGCTGGTACGCCGTGCGCTCGCTCATCTGGTACGTGCTCCCGAGCGAGTCCGCGCGCTGTTGCTGTTGCTGCTGCTGTTGCTGTGGGCGGAAGGTCGTCGCGAATGCGGGCTGGCGCGGCTGTGCGCGCACGGGCTTGGGCACGTACAGGTTCGGATCGCCCGCGTACCCGACTGCGCGCCCGTTCTCGTCCCATTGCTGGTGCACCTGCGGGTTGAGCGGGATTTCGGACTCGGAGGTGTTCGGGTTGAAGGCGACTGAGGTGGAGGACTGTAGCATTGTGGGGTTGTTGTAGGGGCCTTCGCCGATGGCGGCCATCATCTTGGCTTGTCTGGAGTGGCGAGTGTGTTCAGTCATAGATAGAGGTAGAAAACGATGGGTGTGCTTGAGCGTACCGTGCTTTCCGTCGCTCGTGGATGACCTCCGGCTTGACCTTGTTCATGAGATGGTATATGTACCACATAGCTATAAACGTGACGACGACGCTGATGCCGACAACGGCGTCCTTGACGATAGTATCGTTCTTGCTCCCACCGCCTGCAGATGCGGCGCGTCCATCAGCAGATCGCACTTCATAACATCCCGGTGAAACATACCAGTCTCGGACTGCTCCATGGCCACTCCGAGGTACACAGTGATGAATTGCTTCGGTAATGACAGCGCAGCGGCAAGCATGAAGGTCAATACATGCATACCACATGTCGCGAAGACGGCCGTTGTGACTTTGATGCGGTGAGCATTTGGATAGAGCGACAGGGAGGATCGAACGTAGACTCACAATGCCCGGGGATTGCACTGAAACGCGCGATTAAAGCGATTTTAAACCCACCCTCGCGCACCACCTTTGCAAGGCAGGCATAGGATATCTTTGTACGCTCGAACTTCTCGCCCCGTGTGGTACAGCAGTATTTGAAAGCACTTTTGATCAATGGTCCCGCTGTTAGTCCGACATCGGAGCCGCAAATAAAATCGTGCACGTACTAGAAATTACCGAGTTCTCCCAAGAATGTTCCTGCTGCGACAATCGCGAAGCCAATCCATAGACCCCAGACCAGACCGCACACGATAGCAACGATCTCGTGACCAAAGAGCTGTGCGGGAGAGGCGGTGAGAACGTTACGGCAAAGGCGGAACAGCGGGGACGTACCGGAGGGAATGATATTACAAAGAAGACGGCTATGGGTATCAGCCACCCAAACTTGAGACTGGACAGAGGGAGTTGATCAGCAATTGGCACACCGGAGTCAGGGCGCACGCGAACATGGATAAATTGTGGCAATGATGCCTCCACCGCATCAGCCGCCAAGAGAAACAGTAGCGGCTCGCCATCCCGATGCGCAGCGCAGGACGGTACTGTGCGTCTGCTCGCATTCTCTGTCAAGCAGATGATCCGCGGAGGCAGAGGAACGCAATCGTAGAACGCGGACCTGTGTGGACGTATTTCCAGGAATTGTCCTGAAGGCAGTACAGGCGATCACAGACCACTGCTGTGCGAACAGGCCGCCAAAGAGCTGTAGCGGAGCGTCCTCCGCCCCAAGCGTCTCACCGAAAATCCTGTAGGACGAAGGACTCACTTGTGCATCCAAGTGGCAGCCGGCTGCAACCACCTCACGATTGTATCATGATATACCGTAAATAATATTACTACGACGAGAGCGACGATGAAGGCGATATAGTACCCTGTACAATGCGTGACATACAGCGTCAGTACGAACCAGTACTGACCGCGGTGAGATAACGCACAGGCCCACTCCTTCCTGATCCAGAATCTCCAATTCATCATCGCCTTCAGGTCGAACACGCCGCTCTTTTCGAGCTCCTTGGCCTCGCTCGGCGTTGGACTTGGGGTGCGCGAGAGCTCGCGCATGTCCACAATTACTTCGCCATTCTTCTGATTCTTGTATGTATTTGTGCTGGCATCATCTATGCTGGCTAGAGAGTCTCTGCTCGAGTCGTAGCGAGGGTCGCTTGCGAACGGAGGGTAAGACTGTCCGTTCGGGTTGGGTCTACCGTTTGGGTAAAGGACGTTTACGGGAGATGCTCGATTGCTGTCGTATGCTGGGTAGGATGCCATGACGGGCACACTCTCGAGAGGAAGGCCCAATAGTGGGTAGAGTCAGTGGCGGTGATGTAGCGAAGTTAGGGAGGTCGTAAACAGCAGAGGACAGCCCGCCGTCGTCGCGGTCAACGCAGATGAAGAAGTGATGGCGAAGAAGAAGGAGGTTCAGAATAGAGAGCGACGGTGCTTTATTTCAGTATTTTAGGGAAGATGGAAGCATTGGAGACGTTGTTGGCTTGGCCTCGGCGCCACCGCCGCACAGCCTCTCACGCAGTCCCTGCCTCTTCGGATCCCTCACCGAATGACACTCCTCTTTTGACTCACCATTGTCTCTGTACATCCATTCTCTGCTGTATAATCTAGGGCATACAGGCCGTTCTTTCTTTTTGGGATTACATGCTGCGCTGGGGCTGTTCTCTGAGAGTGCGATTGTCGTCAGGCAGGCGACCGTTCGACGTAGCAGCGGCTACATGTCAATAAATGCTACCCATTTCAGCCGAGTCTTTAGCGTTGCGCCTCAACGGCTTATTGACGCAAGCAATCGGCACCCACGAGGTTCTATTCATAGATTGATGCGCACTGCGTCGCCTTTGGCCGGTCGTAGGGGGGCACTGATTCAAACAAAGGATGTCAGGGTCGCCGTGCAATCCTGTGTTTCTGCAGCGCCCAGAACATACACACGCAGACCTGTTTTGGGAAACAAAACGGGCTGCGTTATCCGGTGTGAAGCCAGAATTTGAAAGTGTCGTCAAAATGGAGCTGCTGGTCAATGTGACACAGCCAGAGCGAGCGTCACGCGATGGCTCAGTATCCAGGATTCAAGTAGAATCAGACAATTACATTGTCAATCTGATGACGGAAGGCGTCATGACCGGAGGGCTTTGCAGAATCTGTTGCTACTCCCAATACATCTCATCCGCCAAGCCCGAGTTGTAGGTGGTCTTTCGCGCAGATAAGCAACCCATGTGCGTATATACAGCCGGTGAGATATCTAACGGTGCGTGGCAGAGTTTGCTGTACGGTTGGGGGAAATGACGCGGCCATTCCCTCAATATCCAACGAAACGCGATTCTTGAAGTGAAGAGGTCCTACGTGCAATCCTTGTCTGACTGATAGCCCCACCCACCGCAGGGCAGACGAGCTTGCCTGCTCGTTTCTGAAAGATAGCACGTTTCTTTTATTTCATGAAGTTGGTCCTCTAGGTTGCTCACGAATTTCCAAGCCCGAACGCTGGAGTATCATCGCGAGCCCTTTCTTGTGGCCTCTTGAGGATGGGCTTATGTGAATGGAAATTTATTTCGGATGTCGGTCCATATATTCTCTTGGCTCTAGACCACATTCCAGCCATATAACGGAGCTAGCGCAATGCAGAGTCGACATGGAGCGATGTGCGAAATGAATTTGGCCTTAGCGCGCACGCTTTCTAATCAGCGGCTGCAGTCCTAGTGATGTATTCATGGCCGAACATTGCTTAGCGTAACTAGACGACACATCGCATACAATATTCGCTGACGAGTCACTAGTCAGTGCCTCAAACTGTTTGTTTGCGGCCCTTCTGTACGCAGTGAGCACAGACCGTACAGCGGGTCTCGATCACGTGATTTTACCGAGGCGCGTTCTGACGCGTTGGGCACGTGGCCGCAACGCGACCATCTCATACACATTTTGAGCTGTCCTTGCAATGGACACCTCCTGAGGTTGGGCAGCTTATCTTTCCGACAACTCCTACGTGTCGACAGCCCTGTCGTTGTCTACGCTCTCCTGCTTGACATCGGTCCCACGGCGAGACGCACATCTTTCCTTCAAATCCATCGATGATATCTGCTGCTATGATCGACGTGTCGACTCACTCCGATAGCGCCTCACATCGCACCTCAGCCAAAACTATCGGGATGAAGGCTGAACTACTCAGGGATCGCGCGGAAGGGACATGCTCCGTCGTCATGCGTCACACTGCCTGTGCTTCCGACTGGGAGGACGATGTAAACGAGAGAATGACCAAAAAGAGGATACCCGAGGGATGCCAGCTCGACGATGGTGCTCGGACCGTAGACCGCAAGAGATTCAAAAGCGACGCTTCAGGTTCGTCAAGCAGCGACCAGTCCGTGAGAGTGCACGAGGCAGCGTTGATCACGCGACAACCTGCACATGCCTATCACGGCGTGTTCTCATCGCAGAATCGCGAGGCTTCCGCTGTGCATGCATGCGAGCCGGGCGAAACCTCCACGCTGTGCGCTGGCGAGAGCTCGACGATCAACAAGTCGGAGAAGCGTATGGAAGGAATCAGTGACGCTGGATTCTCAGGCGTGCAGCAGAATGTTGATCTGCACGGTGAGCAGCCAATCGAGACCGGTGCATTGTCGCCGAGTGCATTGTCGCTGAGTTGCTTTTCAGAGCCAATAGAGCACAGAGATGATCCCTACCGATCTCTGATGGTCGACAAGCGCGGTGGTCATTCCGAAGTGCTGCGATTGATAGAGATTGGCACAAGCTCAGATGGCACAGCAGACGAAGCTGATCCCTCGGCTGCGCTCATTACAGTCGATCTGGAGGAACGAGACCCTGAAGCTTCTGTTCGATCTGAAATGAAGGCTTCATCCACCGCGGTCGCTTTCGAATCGGAGGATGAAGCGGACCGCTCGGAGTTGAGCCCATTCCGTCGCCCGACGAGACTCTGGAAGAAGGTATGCGAAAGTCGAGTGGAGATGATGTACGTGCATACATACGTCCACCGCGCAATGCTGCCTCTCGTAGCTGATTGCATGCATGTGCGCTGAGCAGAATCAACCTTTATGGTATCCATGCCGTACGCTCTGCGGTGGAGAAAGAGGCGATCGATTATTGGTCTGCGCAGGATGCGCGGGCAGAATCGTCTACTCCCTCAGACTCCGAGGCATCTTCTGCATCGCCCCATCCCACGTCTGCGTATCGCTACAGAGACACTGCAGACTCTTTCGAAGAGCCCGACTCTGAACCGGCGCTCACGCATTCGCCATCCGCCAGTATTCACGACGACGACGACTCCTTTATGGAATGGGAGCCGTCCGAACACTCCGACGACGAAGATGCGGGCTTGATTCCAGACGTGGACGCAGACCCAGACAGCGACGATTTCGATAATCGTCCTGTCCTCAGGCGCAGCCGTGCACCCAGTCCGGAGTTTGCCCCTTTCCCGACGGAGGCACCTAGTGTCGTGGTTGTGGAGGAGAATCTGCCGCGATTGTCGAGCATACCTGTGCGCCTTACGAAGGAGAAGGTGTTGGTGCTTCGCGGAACCCCTGCGTGCGTCGCGCCGTGGGCGCGGGGTTCGCTCACGCCTGCTCGCGTGTCGTCCTAGTTTGTATTTCTAGTCGCAAAGAGATGTATGCACGCATCTGCTCTCTATGCATGCTTTATTCTTATCCACGCTGTGTAGTTTTATTCGAATGCGCGATAGTACTTCGAGTTTCAACATCAACGCTTCAGCGCTCAGCTTAGCCACCATGAAATCAACGACTTCACCAATTTGGCCTTAAACCGGGCGGCAAAGCTGCTACGGACGCATCAGGGGTCGCTTCATTTACTTCATGATCAATGCGTAGTCCAGCAGCTGGCGGAAAACCTGCCAAGTGACGGTACTCTGCCTGTCGGTTCATCCACTTTTTGTGTCTTATCGGGATAACGCGCGAAGGTCTGACGCTATAGGGATGCTCTCTGAGAAAGCCGTGTCTATCGTCAGGACAAGCTATGATTGATGATTGCGGATCGCTCGTATGGTTGTTTGGTATGTCCTCCTTATGCTGTCTCCTTGTCAGCACCACTGTAAATCCAATGCACAATCTATTCGTATTTCAGGCTCATAGGCCACAGAACTAGATAGAACGCCACATTCAAGAGTTGCTCCTCGTTGGCCATTAACCCGGTCAGCTCGATTGACACGTCTCTGCTTTGCACAAAAGTAACGAGTTGACCGCCTATTAGGTGCGATCGATATGTTAGCATGCGAGATTATGATGTTGAGGTGGGTGATCCGCGTTGCATGATGAATGGTCAAGGCAGGATGTCTGTTTCTAGGGAACGAAGAGGAGCAAGAATACCATCAGGAACACGACCTCTTCTTCAGGAAAAGGCGCGGTTATAAACTCCTTGAAAACTTTTGACAGTTGGCTGACCCCTCACGAAGTCAAGTAGACCTTCGCAGATCGAACGCAAAGCCACTGTTGGACTTCGCAACTTGAATGACTCATCGATCATGGATTGCTTGTCGGATACCAATATTAATTTCCGAGCGAACACATCCGCTGCTCGAGGCCTGCCGAAAACCTACAAAAATATTCATGGAGCATGAAAGACAACGTGGGGAATCTATCGAGCAGTCTGTAGATCTGAGCTACTATCCCACTCCAACCACGAGATCAGCTCATAGATTTCAAGGTGAGTAAAAAGCTCCGACTGACATATGGACTTCGGAGAGATCGTAAACATGCAAAGAAGTATCGACATTTTGAATCGTCATTTCGAAGCGGGTGGCCCATCCATCCCGGCTCGAGTCAATGGAGCAGGGCTTGGCGCGTTTGCGAGATCATAACTTCCCTGGTATCATTGAAATCTCGGGGGTTCTTTCTATCGCATACACAAGTCAACATTCACAATGAAACGACCTCATTTGCACGAACATTGTACAACACAAAACCATTGCTGTATCCCATCCACCTGGAAAATCAATGATCGCCTCGTCGCCATATGTGTTTCCGACTTTTGCGGGAACATTTTTGCAGCCGCCAGGTGACCGAGCCTGAAACTCTCCCGCAATTTATCGACCACAAACAGCTTTCCCCCGCAATACTACCCCCACGGCAGCATTGCCACAGGCCGACGTCTCTGGCGGTATAGATCCTAACCTGCTCGTTAATGACCCTCCTGCTTCAGCCGCTCTCAAAATGAGTCTGCTCAGCGGTAATCAACCGGTCCGTGAAGGAACACCCGCTGAGGTGCATGAAGAGCTACAAGCCGAAACCGGTTCCACGAACAGTGGTTCTCAGAAGAGAAATGCGAAGGCGCCACACAGGTTATACGAGCTCCTCCTCCGCAGGGGACTCGGACCATCAGGTCGACAGTGACGAATCGTACAAGGACGCGACTCCGACATGGCGAATGGTGATACGAGTGGCGATGATGAGTTCGTGCCTAGCAGCTCCTCCGTGTGCCCTCGCAGTAAGACGCGGACAGTCTCGCCCGCCTCGTCCTCATCGCACCGCTTCACGATACCCACGCCGGATCCAACCTGACGAATAAGAGGAGAGGCCGCCGCGTGCCTATCTCTTCTGTGGTCGTCTCGAAGAATGGAGTGCCACGGGTACGGAACCATTATTATCTAGTATCCATTGAGAGGGTTGGGACTGATGTCTTGTATAAAACGTTCGCAGCGAGTACGAGACTACAAATATGGTGTTTGCGGCAAGTTCTCCAAAAGAGGCGAGGACCTCAACTTCTCAAGAGTCACATCAGAAGTATTCACACCCTCGAGAATCGTACGTCTGTCCCATCGTACACATCGCAGGCCATCACTTCTATGTAGCATATCAAAGTCCGTATTCGGACTGTGAGAAGACCTTCAACAGACAGGACAACCTACAACAGCGCATGCGCGTGCATAAGAGATGATGTTATGTCTGAGACACCTGACTGGTTCGGGATCAGTCACTCTACTAGTATAGCATTAGCATCGCAATCCATGTCGTCATTAAACTTTCTCCTCGTACGCTCATTATATCTGAGAATAGCCGGTGAGATAATATTGCTACGGTGCGCAACACGACGAGCATTGTCTGCATAACATCATTCGTCAGAACAATTGAAACACAGAGCAAAGGGACGATCATGAGAGTAATCTTTCTGTGTGAGTTATGTCAATAGTGCCAATGCAAGTACCAGGGCGACCACAAAGCATGTGCCATCTCAACACAAATCAGCGGCAAATTAGTGTCGTATGCCTTATTGCAACACAGTGTCTCAAATTTCACCGACTCGAAGTTGCCATGCAGCTGATCTTTCACAGCTCTCCAGCCTCTCCAGCGTCCATCCGAAGGATCGATCAGCCCGAGATAAAGGTGTTTGATGCCAAGCTGCGGGAGGATCGAGTCCAGGATGATGTCATAATCACTATCACTATATTTCGGGATGACGATACGTAGCGTCATCAGTGTGGGACACAGAGGCGGGTCGATCGGGTCTCGGAAGAGTGTTAATGTGTTGATGATCTTCGTCAGGCCATCAATGTCGACGGACAGTGTCTGAAGAGTGGTCATCTGCCTAAGAAGGCTGCGGACACGTTCAAGACCGGGCCCCTTGCACGCGAACGTGCACAAGTGCGAGACGCTGGAAAGGGGAAGAATCTGTGGCCAGTTGAATGTGGTCCAATCCTCGAGGGTCATGTTTCTCCTGACCTCATAACGGAGACCAGAAGAGGCTCCAGTGACGATGGCGACCTGCGGCTGGAAATGCAGTTGTTTGGGTTGCTTCAAGGCATTCAACGACCAACTGGATACCACTTCCAAAAATCGCTGCTCATCGCTCCTGCTCCTTATCATATCTTTGATCGAGACGGACAGGTTTCGTTTAGGCGAGCGTCCCGGAAGACATAATCGATGTCATCGGCCCACATATCCCCGATCAGTAAACGGCGCAACCGTGTGAGCATCACAGGCTTCATGCCTGCAGCCTCAAAATCCACTTGAACGTGCGGGTAGCTGGAGTCGGGTACACTTCGCAGGATGAGATCGACTAGGTTTGGTGTTCCAACAAGCAAGTTGCGTAGCTTGATGGGAGCTTTCGGTATATTGCAATGGTCGAGAGCCAAGAACGTCAGTTTGGCGAACGCATTGCTGGGCAGCCATTGCACATATGACAGTGACAGGCGCTCCAGACATGGGGTGTGGTTGTCGAAGAGTTTGAGGGATCCGTCTGGCACACTGTCACTGCGGTCATCTTGCAGTGCAAGAGACTTCAGCGAGGGTGCTGGCATTCGAAGGTCCTCACATGATAAGGGCCGTTCCCAGTACAACTCTTGGATTCGGGATGAATGCTCCACATTTTGGAGAGCATGCGCAACAGCACAAGAGGGTTCCAATTTGCCGCAAGCCAACACTTTGAGCGGGCCTCGGCCAGACCTCTCCAGCAAGGTATGATCTTCATGTTTCCGATATGTCTCAATGCCATTCCAGAGCTCCCGGATCCCCAAGGCGATCTCTTTCCAACGACAGCAGACAAGCATGAGACTGGTTGCTCTGCCCTTGTCAATCCAAGTTGGGCTCCAGACGGTCATGATGTGATGTCTGTATCGAGCTAGCTTGACGGTGCAGGTTGTCACGAATATCTCCCGGAGCACTTCGGCAGGAAGACGGTTGATCGCAACGCCGACATTTAGGTCGCGCCGCCCAACTTGAACTAGCCCCTCAAGATCCTTAAGCTATATGCTGTTATATCAGTCTGTCTGTTGAGCTAGATTGGAAGCAAACGTTACTGACATGAAGTATGCTGAAGTCAATGAGGTCAAGATTGGTATGAATAATGATACAGTCAAGGCGGGCAGGGACGCACCGTTCGCAAGCGTCACTTTGTTTGAACTTGGAAGACAGTATCTTGATCAAGTCCGATATAGTCAATTCTTCGAGTGAAAGTGAAAGTGTTTTTTCACCACTTTCCTGACGTGACATTGCCGATAAAGTCGAATTTACGACGACAGTGCTCTAGTACGAGGACCGTTGAGGTGGCAGGGGCATAGTGTGGCGTCGCGCGGCCTGTGCACTGTGGCTCGCGAGACGGCGCAACCGATCCTACACCCATCGTACGCTATGTCCCCTGCACTTTCTGTCTGTACACAGCCCTCCGCTCGCATGATATTCTCGCTCAACTCCAATGCACAATTCCGCCTGTCTGTGCGTCCGTGGCAAGCTCGATTACGAGAGCAGCGGCCCATCGCAACTGCGCCATCCCACCATTCTCACATAAATGACCACGACCCAATCACCCAGTCGGTTAGTAGCTAGCAGGCTGTTGATTGATATTTCTGTTCGGTGGGGAGTGCGTCTCGCTACTGAGTTTTATCTTCAAGCTTCACTGGCCTCAAGCGTTCCGCATCGGGCGGTGTCGTCCCGTTGCTCGACCGCTCGAGGCTCTGCGTGCATGGTGCGGCATGCAGCGTATCGCCGGTTCGTACGACCCAATTTTGTCTACGAATTCCATTGTATCCGCTCTCAACTCCTCTCGATTCTTTCAATATATCTCTTCATCTATCCAGTGCGCCTGGCCGCCTGTCACCACTGATGTGCGGCGAGGCCGCGAGGGTGGACCGGTCTGATCCTTATATTCACAAAAGTGAGCAGCGAGCGAGTGTTGTGCGAAGCTGACCATGCGAGGGTGGCCCGCGAGCTTGGTGTCTGCACAAGAGCTCGGGCAGGTCTGTGATGCGCGTCTGCTGGGGGAACGGCATTAACGACGAGCGAGGGACGTTCAGATGGTGACTTCCAGAAGGTACGTCCATGCGATTCGCTTCGTGACATGGAGTTTGCTCGTGTGGGACATACCATGTCCGGATGAGTGCTTCGTCCTGGCAGTGGTCGTGCGCTTCTTGGAACGGGTTCATGGGGTTCGTGCCTGTTCTGATGAGGACAGTCGGCCAAGACCGCATGTACATGTCCAGACAAAATGTGTCTCGCAAAGTTGACCGTCGTATCTGATCCGGAGAAGGTCGAATTCGCTTCTGCGAGAATTGATCTGATCATGTTAGCGATATTTCAAAGGCATAGATGCGGCGCGTGCCTGGTGATGATGATGCGTTGACCCTCCGCATTGGCTGCCACAAGGTGAGCAAAGGTGATGATCGAATAAGCGGCGGGCCAGAAGTCTCATCGAAAGAAACCTCGAAGGAGCCAGCACATTTATATCTGAGTGGCATGCTGCAGGAGAACGAGTGCTCGATCTGTACCGCTCACGGCTGTCCTGACCGAA
The DNA here is from genome assembly GCF_001632365.1 of Laetiporus sulphureus 93-53. NCBI lineage: Eukaryota > Fungi > Basidiomycota > Agaricomycetes > Polyporales > Laetiporaceae > Laetiporus > Laetiporus sulphureus. The sequence continues at coordinate 168,319 of NW_024468531.1, read as the reverse complement.
ACACGCTGAAGATATCCGTTCGTAATGCTCAACATCCTTCTCTTTCCCGTACCACCATGTCCGCTATAAGCGCCCAACAGGCGACTGCCAGCGAATCGAACATGGAGGGCATAGGTGTAGAGCGAACTCCTCCGGGAGGGTCTCCACCGCCAGCGAGCGCGACGACGTCGGCCCCAGCGCCGACGCCCCCGCGCCCGCAGGTCCACAATGCTATGCGCGACACCATTAGGTCTCTGCGCAACAATATGAGCGACCTTGCTGTCGGCGTGCAGCGCGTTATCGACGGCCCCTACGAGGCCGAGGCATACTCCGACGAGTTCGAGAACTGCGCTGTCGCGCTCACTACCTGCCTTCGCGACTTCCACAACGCTCTCATGCGCGACTCCCTCATCATCGACACCGGGGCTGGTGCCCGGATCATGCACCTCTACCAGGCTCTCTTCCATCAGCAGCTCGCCAGCGCAGCCGTCCTCCTCGACGACGACGCACTCATGGACGAGGCTCCGCGCACCCGACCGCGCACGGAAGGCGCCCTCCCTGTCGGCATCGACGTGCAGGCTGCCCTGACTAAGGCTGTCGAGGACGGCGTTCGAATGGCCACGTCAGCCATCAACACGCGGCTGTCGGCTATCGAGGCCCAGCTAGTACGCGGGCGTCCGCTGCCACACCCTCCCAATGCCCCCGAGGGACCGCGACCCCAACCGCCGGTCCGTACCGGTCGTCAACGTGCCCCCGCCGCCAACTCCAGTGCTGCTGCCCCTGCAGCGCAGCCTACGACGCAGCCTGAGACGCAGGCCCCGAATGCCCCAACCATGGCACAGGCGGCCGCCAAGAACCGCGAGAAGTGCTACGTCCTTCTCATTACCCCCGAGCAGCATGCCGCCATCGAGGCAGGGGGTACCATGCCCCAATGGTATGCTAAGGTCCATACACGCCTGCGCGAGACCCCCGCGTGGGCCAAGGTACGTTTTCTCGGTCTCCGCTTCGCTGGACCAACCAAGGTCCAAGCGGTTTTCTCGCACGATTCCCCCGACTCGCTCATACGCGAGTGTCTCCGGCCCATACGTCACATGTTGGGAGTCGTCCCGCGTGCTGCCTCCCCTGCGCCAGACCTGCGTGAGCGTGCATCCGCGCCGCAGGACTTCCGCCCTCTCGTTCCTGTTACGAAACTGTTCATCCCGAGCTGCCCGCTGCGTCATCCCGACACGGGATTGTTACTCACTGAGGAGGAAATCATGGCGGAACTACGCCGTAATGCTATGTTTTCGTCTGTTCACTTCAATGGTCTACCCGGTTTCGTTGTACCTAAGGAACATCGCGAGCAGCTCGGGAAGTCCTCTATTATCGTCTCCATTGAGGATGCCCATCGCGACTACTGTGCGCGTAACCTCCTTGGACATGACAACCGCGGTGATGCTGCCGCTTTCCTTTGGTTCTATGGCTCCCGCATCACTGTAAAGAAGTCAAAAGATCGTCCCGTTTTCCGTCAGTGCACTCGTTGCTGGCGCCTCACGCATCTCGAAAGTCACTGCAAGAAGCGGGCGCCTGTGTGCCGCTTCTGTGGAAAGACTGACCACACGTCCGATATGCATCGGCAGGCATGCCTTGTCTGCAATCATGAGGCTCGCCCGGCAGACCAGCCTTGCGAGTCTAACCACTATTTCTGTGTGGTCTGTGGCACCAACGGTCACAGTGCCGCTGACACCACTTGCCCTGCACGGAAAGATTACCGCATTCCCATCTCGCGCTCCAACCCCTCATCATGAATATCACAACCGCTCATTTGAATGTGGCCCGGTCCAATCCGCGCGTCCACGGCTTCGTTTCTTCCACTTCATACGATATCTATTTTCTTCAAGAACCGTGGTGGGGGCAAATCGGCATCGATACCCCCCATGGCTCTGAGTCAGGCACTACTGTTTTTGGTCACGTCAATGTCCGGCCCTATGGCCTGGACGCCTATCATTTCCCCTCCACCTCTGCGCTGCCACGACCTCGAGCCAGCATCCTGGTCCGGCGCATGCTTTTGCATGCTTTTAAATACTTATCACATATCCATGCGTACCGACCTGGTGTCGGACCCGGATGTGGTCGTCCTTCATTTTGTTTCACGCTCTGATCCCACCCATGATTTCTTCGTGGTCAATTGCTATAACGAAGGCTCGCGAGCCCAACACCGCGTTCTGCCCACTCTCTATGATATCCCTTTCCCGCCACGAGCGAACCTCCTTGTCACCAGAGATTTTAATCTCCACCACCCCCTATGGTCATGGACCGGATGGGCCTCCCGCTCTGCTTCCACTGCCTCCACCGCTTTCGCTGGGTGGCTCGAGCGTGAGTTGCTCGAAATTCTTAATGACCTCGATCAACCCACCCACATGGTGAATGGTGACCTGCTCTCGGGCACCATCATCGATCTGGTCTGCGCGACCTCCAGTGCGCACTTTCACGTTCACGGAGTCGCTGCTACTCCCACATCCTTCGAATCTGATCACGCTCTACTAACCTCTACTCTCTTTCACATTGCTCACCCCGTAGACGTTGACCTTGGCTTTCGAGTCGACGTGTCCAAACGGGACGAATGGAACACGTGCCTTGCCCGCGAGCTGGCGCTGTCCCCACCACCAGCCACCTATACCACCAATGACGACCTCGAAGCGGGCGCTCAGGCTCTGCTGTGAGCAATGTCCGTGGCCTGCCACGAAGTGTTCCCCCGACGCACACATGCTCACCGGGCCTCCCAGCTCTGGTGGAATGATGCATGCGACACTGCCCGCGCAGATGTCCAGGCAGCTCATACTCGTGAGGAAAGGCGAGAAGCCAAAGTCACACTCTCGGCCGTCATCCGACAAGCTCGGAAGGACTGGACTCGGGAGGCGGTCACGCGACTCCAGCACACCAACCCCTGGCGGCTCGCCTCCTGGACCAAAGGAGTGCGGGCACCCCCACTACCTGTCATCCGCTCGGACGGGGAGACTGGCTCTCTCCCTGCCGACACGAGTCGTCTACTCACACGTTTCTATTTTCCGGCGTCTCCGCCCTTGCCTGATCTGCCTCCTCTCTTTACCTCTACGCCTCCGGCAGCGCGCCCAGACCGCCCCCTCCTTATCACTGAAGTAACTGCCGCCATCGAGGCTGCATCTAACTATTCAGCACCTGGCATCTCCGGAGTGTCATGGCAGCTCCTAAAATGGGTCTGGCGGTCTGGTGCGCATCATGCTGTTTTTCTTTTTCTATCCTCTTCTTTGCGCCTGGGTTACCTCCCCGCCCCACTTCGGGCTGCGGCGGTTGTGTACCTGCCCAAACCGGGCAAGGCGGATTACACTGCACCCAAGTCCCACCGACCAATAGCGCTCTTGGAAACCATGAGCAAGATCCTGGAAAAAGTGGTTGCTGCCCGTTTCAACTTTCAAATCGGTGCTCACAATCTTGTGCCCGGCTCGCAGTTTGGTGGGTGGGGCCAACACTCCGTCGTGGATGCGGGAGTCACTCTGATGCACCGTGTACGCACCGCGTGGGAAAACGGTTTCTCTGCTACCTTACTGTGTATGGACGTCGAAGGCTATTACAATAACATTCGCCACGACGTCCTTCACTCTGCTCTCCTTTCTTTGGGCTTTCCCACAAACGAGGTCCTTTGGACCATGTCATTCCTTTCCTCGCGCACCGTGCAGCCCAAGCTAAATTCTGAGCTGGGTCCATCTTACCACGTCGCTGCGCTCGGCATCCCACAGGGATCGCCTCTGCTGCCAGTCCTTTCTACTATATACTCTTCCCCGCTGTATGCGAACCTTGATCCGTTCGCGCACCCCCAGCAGTCTACGGTGGGCTACGTAGACGATTTTGCCCTCCTCATTGTTTCTCCCTCACTGAACGAGAACACTGCCATCATCCAACGCACTCTACCTAGTGTGGGCACCACGCTTCACCAGCTTGGGCTGACCATTGGCATGGCGAAAACTGAGCTTATACACTTTACCTCCCTGAGACGCTCCCTTGACGTCAACCCCCCCCCCTGCGGGTTCAGTGGGACGGGCGGGATACCACCATTCAACCTGCTTCATATTTGCGCTGGCTCGGCATCTGGTATGACCGACGCCTAACCTTCACCCACCACATTCGAGTCATGGCAGCCAGGGCTTCGTCCCGCGTTGCCGCTTTTCGCATGCTCGCCAACACACAGCGAGGCATGACGGTCGCGCAAGCCCGTTTGCTATACCTTACCACCATCCTTCCCGTTCTCACCTTTGGTAGCCCCGTGTGGTATAACCCGCGGGGCCCACGCTCACTT